>NC_133663.1:213063598-213360829 GCF_037893015.1 Macrotis lagotis
ATTGATAATACCAGTAGTCTATAGATGAAGTGCCCTCATTCATGTCTGGGAATCATAGTTTCTTACATAATGGTCTAAGATGTATGAGTTCCATCTTTCAGGTTTTTATTGTCAATTATTTTTAAGACTGTGAACAAGTAAGTTGAAGTCTCTGGGAATCAGCATTATTATCATGGTAGATACAGTAAATATGAATTTTTTTCTTGACCCATCTATACTTTTATTGTTAAAAACCAAACATTTTCCTGCAATGTGACTGTAAATATACAATTAGTTCCTGAAAGTATCCCTAAATTATGAAACTGAATTTCTAAACTGATATTATTAATCATGAGTTCAGATCTTCAAACAATAGCTGTTGTTTTAAATAAAGATTTTTTTTAAATTTTGAAACAAATAAAAGAAATTCATAATACATCTTATAGTAGTACAATTAGAATTAAAATTACAATTTCTGCGAAAGATATTGCACTCAGGTCTCTTTGACAAGTAGACTCCTTTTCCAGATTTCAGATTTTTTTTGCCCATCATCTATGCAGAGACATAACTCATAAACCCTGATCCATCTACTCAGCAACTTCTATGTGACTTTTTACTACTTATAATGTTTGCCACGTGTATATGTAATTTATACTTCTGTCTATCTCAGCAGGGGATAAAC
Source organism: Macrotis lagotis (assembly GCF_037893015.1). Taxonomy (NCBI): domain Eukaryota; kingdom Metazoa; phylum Chordata; class Mammalia; order Peramelemorphia; family Peramelidae; genus Macrotis; species Macrotis lagotis. The sequence continues at coordinate 213,064,260 of NC_133663.1, forward strand.
ATCAGAACTTCTTTGAAATAGATTTCTCCTACTCGACTAGTTAGGTAAAACTTTGGTCATTATAAGTTTGGATTTTGCTTTGTTCTTGCTTGTGCAATTCTCAATTCCCTGAAATAAGGTCAAAAATCTTTTTAAACTATCTTCTTCTCTTTATCCTAAAGAGTCCAATTCTTCAAAACTCAAAGGTTAGATGGACCTGAGTTGAGAAAATTATTTTCAAACTTCACTATGCCACTAAGTTGTGAAACAGACCAAATTTAATACAAGATTGAAAAGAAAAATCATTGAACTTAGTGACTTTTGTCCTTTGCCCTTTGTTAGATCATACAAACTGAGAGACAAAATCTCTATACCACTTTGAAAAGAAGACCTTTTGGTTTTTTAGTTAAATTATGCACTTATCTCAAATAGAACAAGTATCGATGGTTTTGATAACTCCAATGTTACTGATGCACATATTTTTTTCAATAGTCTGTTTTTCTTAGAAAGAAAATAGTCTTTGAGGAAAATATTTGTCATAATGTCACCAAAATATTTGATTTAATAATTTCTTTAAAATATTTAATAAACTCTTAATTTAATAATTACACTTTTCTTATTGAAATTTTATTTCATTCTTCCAATAATATGCAATGGTAGTTTTCAATATTCATTCATTTGCAAGCTCATGTTCCACATTTTTTTAGGTTTTTGCAAGGCAAATAGGGTTAAGTGGCTTGCCCAAGACCACACAGCTAGGTAATTATTAAGTGTCTGAGATCGGATTTGAACCCAGGTACTCCTGACTCCAGGGAGGGTGCTTTATCCACTGAACCACTTAGCCACCCCCACATTTTTCTACTATCCTTCCTTTCCTCCCCTTCTTCTAATGGTAGTAAAAACTGAATACATACAAATATGCTTGGCATATTTACATATTAATTATGTTGTGAAAGACGAATTAGAGTTATGAGGGAAACACCATGAAAGAAAAAGGAAAACCATAAAAGAAATTTTTTAAAAACTTACATAGTGTGCTGCACTTTGCATTCAGAATACATAGTTTCTTCCTCTGAATATGGATGACATTTTCTATAACATTTATGATAGGGTTGTTCTTGAGCACTTGAGAGGAGTTTCATGCCTGCATCATAGTTTATCATCTCACAAAGCTGTATTTAATGTGTGCAGTATTTTATGGGTTCTGTTCTCCTCACCCAGCATCAGTTCATGCCATGCTTTTCTAAGGTTCAAGTGCATATAATTTCTTATTTATTTTTTTCAATAGATATTTTATTTTTCCAAGTATGTGTTATGAATGATTCTCAAAATTCATTCACATATATATGCATATTTATAAGATATTTTAATTTCATTCACTACTTTTCCACTTCTGTCCTCTCACTGATGAACAGTTTTGCGGATATTGTACATTGTACATTTGTATTTAACCAATTTATAGTGTAGACATTTTCTGAGTGCGGAATTAGGACTAAGGGAAATGTATGAGTTCTCTTGGTTCTTCCCCCTTCATTCAGCATCCATTTTTTTAGGTTTTTTGCAAGGCAAAGGGGTTAAGTGGCTTGCCCAAGGCCACAGCTAGGCAATAATTGTCTGAGGCTGGATTTGAATTTAGGTACTCCTGACTCTAATGCGGATACTCTATACACTGCCCCACCTAACTGCCCCAGCATCAGTTCTTATAATTTGTTCTATGCTTTTCTAGAGTCCAACCATTCATGGTTTCTCATTCAATAGTACTGAATAATATTCAGACCCCATAACTTGTTCAACCATTCTCTAATTGATTAGCATCCCATCAAGAGCTGCTATTAATATTATGGAAAATGTGGGACTTTATCAATTTTTTTTATCATTTCTTCTGGATATAGATGTTATATTGGTACTGCTGGGTCAAAGAGTATGATCAGTTTTATTGCTCTTTGGACATAGTTCCATATTGCTTGTCATAATTTTTGGATCAGTTTACAATTCCACCAGCAGAGTATTAATGTCCCAATCCTCCAAATTTCTCCAACATTGATCATTTTTCCTTTATTTTTTATCTTAGCCAGTCTCAGAGGTGTGAGGGAGTACATTATTGTTACTTTAATTTGCATTTCTCAGTAATTATTTGGAATATTGTTTTCATATAATTATAAATAGTTTTAATTTCTTCATTTGAAAACTTCCTGTTCATATCTTGAACATTTATCAACTGAATGATTGACTTGTAACTTATGAAATGGATTCAATTCTTTATTTTAGAATGAGAAAACCTAACTGTGAAAATGTTTCCCAGTTTTCTGTTTTCCTTATAATCTTGTCAGCATTTCTTTTATTAGTACAAAAACTTTTTAAAAATCATCCATTTGGCACCTTATAATATATTCTAATACTTGTTTGGTCACAAATTTCTCTCCTTTCCATAGATCTGAGAAATAGAGCATTTCTTAATCTATTAATTTGTCTAAAGTCTCATCCTTTATATCAAAATCCTGTGCTCATTTTGACCTTACATTCATATAGGGTATGAGATGTGTGTCTATGCTCGTTTTTTGTCATATTATTTTCAGGTTGACCAAAATTTTTTGTCCAATAATTAATCCTTATCGCAGCAACTCAAGTCTTTAGATTTGTCAAAAAATAGATTACTATAGTCATATACTACTGATTCTTAGGAACCTAATCTAATCCACTGATCCATTATTCTATTGCTTAACCAGGATCAGGCAGTTTTGATGACAGATGCTTTATGTTATAATTTTATATTTGATAGAGCAAGACCACCTTCCTTACACTTATTGTTGACCTTTTTTAACAAGGCATGGGTTAAGTGACTTACCCAAGGTCACAAAGCTGGGTAATTATTAAGTGTCTGAGGCTAGATTTAAACTCAGATCCTCCTGACTCAAGAGCTAATGCTCTTTGTTACCCATCTGCCCCTATTGTTGACCTTTTCTTGCTCCAGGTCTATTTTCTCTGTCTTAGTAAATGTTATTGCTAATTTGGCATGCACTGAATGGATAATTTAATTTGGGCAGAATTGTCATTTCTATTATATTAGTTCCACCTAACCATGAGAAACTGACATTTTTCCAATTTTTAGATCGCACTTTATTTCTGCAAAAAGAAATTATATTGTTATAGCTTATGGGTTTTTCTTAGGAACAAGATTCCCAAGTATTTAATGTTTTCTACATTTACTTTAAATGGAATTTCTCTTTCTATCACTTGGTCTTTGACTTTATTGTTCATATTTGGAAATGATAATGATATATGTATTTATGTTTTATATCCTGCTACTTTTCTGAATTTGTTAACTTTTACAAATGGATTTTTAGATGATTTTCTCAGGTTCTCATCATGTCATCTGCAAAGAGAAAAAGTTTTACTACCTCACTGTCAATTCCAATTTCTTCAAATTCTTTTGATTCTCATAATGCAAAAAATTAACATTTCTAATATTATATCAAATAAGAATGATCTTATGATCTTATGGGCATCGTTGTTTCATATCTGATCTTACCGGAAATGATTCTAGTCTATGCCAATTTTAAATAATATTTGCTGATGATTTTAGAAAGATATTACTTATTCTTTTAAGGAAAACTCCATTTATTCCCATACTCTACAGTGTTTTTAATGGAAATGGATGCTGTATTTTGTTACAGATTTTTTCTGCATTTATTGAGATCATCATGTGGCTTCTATTATTATTGATATGTTCAATAGTTCTTTGTGTGTTTTCCTATTAATGAAACTTCCTTGCCTACCTCATTGAAATCCTACTTGATCATGGTGAATTATCTTAATAATAACTTGCTGAAATCTATTTGCTAAAATTTTATTTAAGATTTTTGCATTAATGTTCATTAGGGAGATTGGTCCATAATGTACTTTGTTTTAGTTCTTCCTAGTTTAAGTGTCAGCACCATATGGGTGTCATGAAATGAATCTGGAAGAACTCATATTTTTAAAAAATAATTTAGATAGGTTGGAATTAGTTGTTCCTTAAATGTGAGATAGAATTCAAATCCATCTAAAACTGAACACTTTTTCTTAGGGAGTTTATTGATGGTTTCTTCAGTTTCTTTTTCTGAAATAGTTTTTTAATGTATTTTATTTCCTCTTTTGTTAATCTGGTAGTTTATATTTATGTAAATATACATCTGTTTCACTTTTGTTATCAAATTTATTGGCAAAAGTAGTTCTGAATTATCTCTTTAATTTTCTTCTCATTGGTGGTGGGTTCACCCTTTTCATTTTTGGTACTGGTAATTTGGTTTTGTATCTTTTTTAATCATATTAAGCAAAGGTTTATATATTATTATTTTTTCATAAAGCCAACTGTTAATTTTATTTATTATGTCAATGGTTTTATTGCTTTCAATTTTATTAATCTCTCCCTTGATTTTCAGAATTTCTAAGTTGGTATTTAATTGAAGATTTTTTGTTCTTTTTCTAGCTGTCTCTGTTTTATCCAAAAAGCATTTAGAGATATAAAATTGCACTTAAAACCTGTTTTGGTTATGTCCCATAAATTTTGGTACAATGTCTAATTGTTATCATTTTCTTTGAAGAATATGATTATTTCTTTTATTTGTTGTTTGATCAACTTATTCTCTAGAATTTAATTCTTTATTTTCCAATTAATTTTGGTTTTATATTTTTGTGGTCATTTATTAAATATATTTTTATAGCATCAGGATCTGAAAAGTATGTACTTTTATATGTGACTTTCTGAATTTGATTGTAAAGTTTTTTATGCCCTAGTACATGGTCTTTTTTTGTATAGATGCCATATACAGCAGAGAAAAAAAGGTATATTCTTTTCTATCCCCATTCAGGTTTCATCAGAAGTCTTGATCTTCTTGTTTATTTTCTTCTCAGAGTGATGTGTCCCATTATTATCATTTTGCTTTCTACAACTCCTTATAATTCATTCAGCTTCTGCTCTAAGAAATTGGATTCTGTTCCACTAGGTCTATGTCTAATGATGATACAATTTCATTGCCTTTCTTGCCTTTAAAGATAAAATGTCCTTCCTTATCCCTTTTAATGAGATCCTGATTTTTTTTTTTATTTCAGCTGTAGCATCAATTATTTTGCTCCAGTCTTTTATTTTTACCTTGCTTGTATCTCTCTGCTTCAAATGTTTTTCTTCTAAACACTATATTGTAGTATTATGGCTATTAATTCATTATGCTTTCTACTTCCATTTTATGGGAGAGTTTATTCCATTCACATTTACATTTAAGATTACTAATTATTTATATCCAAGTTTTCTTTCCCTGCTTGACCTTTTCCCTTCCTTTTATTCTTCTTCCCCTTTGTTTTGATGCCTTTCCCCTTTACTTTTCTTTAAAATTTTAAAGTTTCATTTTACTTTTACCTTCCCTTTTATCAATCACTTCTTCCCTTTTTTGCCCTTTCCTCACCATCTGCTTCCCTATAGAGTCGGATAAATTTTTAAGTCCAATTGAGAATGTATTCTATTCTCTCTCTCTCTCTCTCTCTCTCTCTCTCTCTCTCTCTCTCTCTCGGCTACTACTGAATAGGATTTATTCAGATCACCCTCCCCCCCCAATCTGATAGATCTTTGAGGTTCTTCATTTGGTGTTACTTATCAACTAATGCCTAGACTTCTTTTTAATCTTTTTTTTGATTTTAATGTACTATTAATTAAAGTGAAATCATTTAAAGATTGATTGCATGCTTAGTAATCTCAAAGTACTATAAATCAAGGAATAATCAATCAAAGTTTAATTGATTAACCGATAAGTAACAGTATATCAGAATTACTAAGTACCCTTCCCTTTTCTGTCTCATCCAAAATACACTTCTCAAGAGAGAATGATGAATCCTATGAAGTATAATCACTTTACTCCACTTTCAAGGACCTTGGATGGATACACAATTCTCATGAGTCAAAGAAGCATGCACAGCCAAATCATTTCATGAACCATTTGTACCACATCCCTATAATATTTTCTCCTATACTTCCCTTCTCAAGCTCCCCAAGCATGGTACTTAAAGCCTGTTAACTAAAGTATGGATTGAGAAAAGTACACTTCCTAATCTCTTTATGTCCAATCATTCTAAGTAGATTTGCACACTCTACCCCTATGGTATTATGGACCTGTATGTATCTAGTAAATTAAAATGACATCTAATTTAATTAAATGTAAAGCCTCTCAGTACACTAAGTACTGGTACACTCTGAAAGATTATCTTAAGATTAATTCAGTTGATTGTAAATTATAGGAGATAATGGCACTGAATCACCCAGAATAAAATATCCTCAGCAGAGAAAGCAATGAACTCTCTGAGCAAGACACTTATATTAGGTAAAAAGGAAACATGAGTGGCATGAGTTTACAGTAAACATTCAAGATTTTCACCTGGGCTATTTGTGGACTACCTGTGGTAGAGCATTCTGAGTTCATATTGGTCTGACTAACCACAATAGAATTCCCTTTGTATTGTTTCAAACATAGTGATTTTTTTAATCTTCTTCAAAAGAAAGACAAGAACCAACCATACCCATATTTTCTAAGTACCTTCTCTTTTGGTCTAATGCAGGTGTTCCATCAGCCAGTACCACAATATCAATTACAGCAGTTAGAGAAGTTTTCAGTTCTATGGACAAGTTCACTTACCTTAGCATTGTCCTATCCAAAAAGGGTACATTGACAATGAGGATGACATTTGTATTGCCAGAGCTAGCTCAGTATTTGGCAAACTCTGAAAGGAAGTATGGCAGAAAAGAGGTATTAGACTGATTACCAGACTGAAGATCTACAAAGCTTACCTCATTGCTACATGCCTGTGAAACCTGGACAGTCTACCATGTCAGGAAACTGAATCACTTCTATTAAAATTGACTTAAAATTCTTATGACCACCTGGCAGGAGAAGTTTCCAGACCCTGAGTTCCTTTCATGGGTAAAAGTGCTCAAGCATTCCAACATTAATACAGAGAGTTCAACTAGCATGGGCTGGACACATTTTTAGAATCCCAGAGATATGCTTGACCAAAAAAACCCTCAAAGCCTATTTTATGGAGATCTCACACAGGGCAAGTGCTCCCAAGGGGGTCAGAAGACACAATACTGATTCATGCTGAAGTTCTCATAGAAGAACTATAGAATTTACTTCACATCCTAGACCAAAATAAGATCAAAATGGGTACAGGATTTAGCTGTGAGCAATACCAGAGATAAATTAATAGACAAAAAAATTCTCTATCTATCTGATATATGGAAAAGGGATTAATTTATGACCAAATAAGTAATAGAATATGATATAAACTGCAAAATGGATGATTTTGACTATTTTAAATAAAAAAACATATTTTTGCACAAATAAAATCAATGCTGCCAAAATTAGAAGAACAGCAGAAAGTGGGGAAACAATCTTCACAACCAGGAGTTCTGATAAAGGTCTCATTCCTAAAATGTATAGAAAATTGCATCATATTTATAAGATCACAATTCATTCCCCAATTGAAAAATGCTCAAAGGATATGAACAGACAGTTTCCAAAGGAAGAAATTAAAGCTATCTATATAATCATATGAAAAAATTCTTCCAATCAATATTGATTAGAGAAATGCAAATGAAAACAACAATGTAGTATCATCACAAACGTATTAGATTAGCACAGATGAGAAAAAGGGAAGATGATCAATATTGGAGAGGTTTTGGGAGGATTGGGCCATTGATGCATTGCTGGTGGAGTTGTGAATGGATCCAACCTTTCTGGAAAGCGATATGGAACTATGCTCAAAGAACAATAAAACTGTTGTTGCATTTTGAGCCAGCAATTCTAATTCTAGATCTTTATCCAGAAGAAATTGTAAATAATGGTAAAAGTCCTACATGTTCCAAAATATGCATAGCAGTTCTTTTTGTAATGGCAAAGAATTGGGAATTGAAGGGAAGCCCATCAATTGGGGAATGGCTAAACAAGTTATGATAGATGAATACTATCAAATATTATTGTACTATAAGAAACCATAAATGGGTGAACTTTAGAGAAGCATGGAATGACTAACAGGATCTGATGTTGAGCGAAAGGTATAGAACCAAGAGAAGAATAGTGTACACATCAACAACATTGTGAGATGAACAACCTTGATGGAAGCAACTCCTCGACAGTCCAGAGAGCTAGTAGAACTATATTTGACTGGTTATGTAATATATTATCCCCATCTAGAGGAATAAAAACAAAGAAAAACAAAACACAGGAAAAAAGCCCTCTGAATCTGATGAATACTTAAAAATGATCTCTTATGTATCTTTTCCCCTTAATCCTAATTCCTCATGCTAACAATTACTAATTTGTAAATATATTTAACAAAATGAGTATGTAAAATGCTAATCTGACTATTTTCTGCTGTGGAGATGGAGTGAAATTTTGTAAATGGAAAATATGCATGTACAAATGGATAAACAATTTTTTAAATTAGGTTTAAATAAATTTTAAAAATTAAAAAAAAAAAGAATTCACTGTACATCCTGGGAGACACCTGTAGGACTACCCAGCATGGATAGCCTACACTATGTGCTGTAGTCTATGAGAAAGGCATAATGTAAACAGCTCAAACGAAACATCACATATGGAAGCTTAAAGTATCCCCCAGGTGTTCACATGGACAAATTGTACCCAACTTGTAGTAGAGCATTGTGAGTTGATATTGGTCCGATCAGCCACAGTTGGACACACTGTAATTTGTCTCAAATATGGTGATGCCATTTTAGTCTTTTTTGTTAATGAGGGACAAGTACTAACTAACCAACCAATCAAATACAGTATCTTCAACTTTATTGAATCTTTAACTAGAGAGAAATACAGCTCTCAAGAGGTGAAAGTGATATACTCCCTTGTGGAGGTGAATACAATTTAATGCTTTTGATTAAGATTTGTTTTGCATTTTTCCCCTTTTAGTTTACATTTGAGTCTTTTATTTGAAGAATGAATCTTCTGTTAAGTTCTTTCTTCTTTATTAGGAAATTTTGGAAATCTTCCTTTTTGTTGAACATCCATCTTTTCCCCCTAATAGAATATGCTGAATTTTTCAGGGTAGTAAATACTTGGTTGCTTCCTTTCTTGAAATATCATATTCCATGTCTTCTTGGATTGAAACTGGTTGAAGCTGATAAAACCTGTGTAAGTTTGAATGTGCTTCCTTTGTATTATATTCTTTTCATCTTTTTGCAGTACTTTCTCCTTTATTTGAGAAATCTGGAATTTGGCTATGATAGTTCTTGGAGTTTTTAATCCTTGGGTCCTCTTTCTGGACGAGTTCTGTGTATTCTTTCAATGACCATATTGTCTTTGTTATCTAGAAGATTTAGGCAGTTTTCCCTGAAAATTTCCTAAAATGTATTTACCAGGTTCTTTTTTTACCTTAGCTTTCTGGTAGAACAATAATTTTAAAATTATCATTCCTGTATATATCTTCATTGTCATTTATTTTTATTATAGTTACTTTATATTTACCTTAATTTTTTTCAGTCTTTCTTATTTGCTTAAGAGAATCTTAGTGTCTCAAAGATTCATTGGTTTTTATTTCCAATTCTAATTTTTAGAAGTTTAATTTCTTGAGTTAACTTTTGTCTTTCACTTTCCAGTTGGTTAATTTACTTTTTCTGAGTAGTATTCCTTTTCCAATTGGTTGATCTGAGTTTTAGGTGTGATGCGTTTCTTTTCCAGATGGTAAATTTCAGTTTTACATGAGTTGCTTTCCTTTTTTATTTGGTCAGTTTTATTTTTTTGAAGAGATACATTATTTTTCCACTTGCTTATTTTTGCTTTTAAAGGAGCTGATAAATTAAGTCAATTATTCATAATATTTCTGCTTGGTTCTCATTTTTTGTTTTCAGTTTTTGTTGTTTCTCTCTTCTTTGGTTTTTAAATTGCTTTTTTAATCTTTTCTATTTCACAATTTGTTTGATTGAATATTGGTTATTGACTTTGAGTCTTATTTATAGACACTTTTGAGACTTCCTCTATGGGAAATTTTTCACTTCTTTTTTATTCTAAGGAGGAATTTTTATCATCTCTCTCTCTCTCTGCATAGTAACTTTATAAAGTTAGCACTTAGTTTTTTGCTCATTTTGATTGTTTGATCTCTGCACCTGGGGTGTGTGTGTGTGTGTGTATGTGCACATGTGTAATATAATTTCTTGATTGGTCATGAATTTCTCCTATTTCCACAATTCCATCAGACAGAGTAATTGTTGTTTGTTAATTCATTTTTGGTATCACTTTTAAATCTTAGCATTTTCCTCCTTTTCATCTTATTTTAGGATAAGGTGTGAAATGTTGGCCTGTGCCTAGTTTTTGCCATATATATTTTTGCCATATATATTTTTCTAGTTTTCATGCAGTTTTTGTTGAATAATCAGTTCTGTTGCAGAAACTAGTGTCTTTATACTAAACAAATTATTATTTATCGCTATAGTCATTTATTACTGTTTCTTTTATACCTAATCTATTCCACTGATACTCTTCTTAGCCAGTACCAGACAGTTTTGATGACTGCTGTTTTATAATAATGCTTTCTATCTGGAACAACTAGGCCAGTTTCCTTTGTATTATTTTTCATTAATTAGCCATGATATTCTTGAACTTTTACAGCTCTAGATAAATTTTGCTACTGTTTTTTAGAATTTTGACATTAAATAAGTAATTTAATTTGAATAGGTTACCTTTTTAAAGATGTAGCTTGGCCTACCCATAAGCAACTCATATTTTCCCAACTATTTAGACTTGATTTGATTTATGTGAAAAAATGTTTATAATTATTTTCATATAGTTTCTGTGTTTTTCTTTACAGGTAGAAGCCAAAGTATTGTTGTCTACAGTTAATTGATATGTAATTTCTCTTTCTATTGCTTGCCCTTGGGCTTTGTTGTTTTTATATAGAAATATTGGTGCATTATTTGGGTTTATTTTATATGCAACTTTATATGAATTTGGTAATTGTTTCAAGTAATTTTTAAACTTGATTTTCTAGGACTTTTGAATTATAACATCATATCATCTACAAGAAATAAAAGTTTTGCTTTCTCATTGATCTTATTGTAACTTTACTAAGCTTACTCCATTACATAAAATGGGTGTTGATGGTTTTACAAAACACCTACTCAACATTTTAAGGAAAACACTTATTCCTATGTTCACTAAAGTTTTTTTTTTTTATTTTCAAATAATAGATGTTAAATAGATTTTACTTTCAGTTATATATATATATATATATATATATATATTCCCTTCCATAAACATGTGATAAGACAAAATTATTACAAACTTTCCTCCTTTACCAACAAAAGGTCTTATGAGATTTTTGACGATGTATTATCAATATCAATTTAATATCACAATAAATCAGATTACAAAATTTAGTACTATATTTCACTTTTCCAAAAGAAATCAGTAAATATCCCTGTTAATATAATTATATATTTATCTTCTTCATTTAGTAACCCAATGCCACTTTCCTTTAACTCAAAGTTATTTCAATAGAGTTTAAGATCCCAAATCTATTTAACAATTTAGGTTCTTTAATTGCTCCTATTCTGTACAGATTCTGTTAGAATGTAACAACATTAATACCCCTCTTTTAAAAACCTCAAAGTGGTTCCCAAAACGCTAGTTCATAATCTGGTCACCCTTAAAAATGTAATGAGAATCAACATTTTTAAGCTATGTGGCCAGAGCAGATGCATTCATCAAACAAGATTTCCTTTCAATTAATGTATCTCCCAATACCTGGTTTTTATTTATATGTGTGTCTATGTGTGCGTGTGTGTGTGTGTGTGTGTGAGTATTTTCTTCCTTTTACAATCGCATAGCCCACCTGGGGTCTCTTTCCCTTTTTTTGAGAATTTTTTTTATTATACCAAGTATTCATTTTACTTTTTTCTTTCTTTCTTTTATATTTATTTATTCTCTTTTTGTACAAATAATGTTTTTTATATATTAATAAAATATTCTTGTTTAAGAGTAAACAGAATACCTCCTTCCCCCACAAAATATAGACTCGCTTGAGCAATAAAGGGGAGAGAAAAAATACTAAAATTAAAATAAAAAATAATGGTAATAATTGTACATATGGCCAGATGGACAGAGCACCAGCCTTGGAGTCAGGAATACCTGGCTTCAAATACGACTTCAGACACTTAATAATTACCTAGCCATGTGGCCTTGGGCAAGCCACTTAACCCCATTGCCTTGAAAAATCTAAAAATAGCCGAAAAAACAAAAAAAAAAACCCACCATATTGGAGAAACAAAAGGAACTGGTCAGAACTCTTTCTTTTATTTTTAAAAATAATTTATATTGAATTAATTGTTCTTTTAATGTTTGGTAGAAGTAACTTTTAAATTTAGCTGGACTTGGGAATATTTTACTAGGAAGTTTATTGTTGGTTTCTTCAATTTCTTTTCATGCAATGGGGCTATTTAAATATTTTATTTTTCATACTAATAATTTGTTATCCTTTCTTTTTTTAAAAATAACAGATAAAACAAAGGTTTATCTATTGTGTTGATTTCACTCATAAACCCATCTATAATTTTAATTATTGATCAATGACTTTTTGTTTTTCAATATTTTTAATCTCTTCTTTGATTTTCTGAATTTCTATTTTGGTCTTTAAATGATGATCTGCAATTTATTCCCTTTCACGTATTTTTAGTTGCACACTCAAATCATTGATGCTTCTTTTTATATTTTATTTATAAAAGTATTTAGAGATAAAACATTTCCCATAAAAAACTGCTTTGTCTACATTCCATAAATTTTGGTTTGTTTGCTATTTGATGCACTCATTCCTTTAAATTGAATTGTTTAATTTTCAATTAATTTTGAGTCTATCTTTAACTGACTTGTATAGAAACAAGCACATGCAGCTACAAAGCATAGTCAGACAAGAACCCAGAGAGAATATTGCAAAGAAAGAGAAGAGAATACCAAACTTAGTACTATGATTGGCTGAGTGAAAAGCTACAGAGAGATGGAGGATGAGAATTAATAATAGACTATTAGACTTAGTATTTAAAAGATGATCGATAATTTAGAGAAATTTTAGTACAAGGATTAGATTGAAATGAGAGAGAAAGAGAAGTAGCAATTGAATATGGTTTTCTCAAGAAGTTTAGTCACCAAGGATTATGGAATAGTGGTTGAAGAACTGATGGATTTGTTTGATTGCAGGGATTGATTTAAAATGAAAACTATTTAAAAAATTCCCTCATTTACAAATAGCCTTCATTTTAAATCAATGACTTTAAGTGATAGGGAAATATATGTCAATAAGAGTTCAATTGTTAAAGAACACAGCATAAGACGATTTAACCCAAGAAGACAATATAAGATCACTTGGAACACTACAATTATTCAACATATCTCATCAATCAGTCAGCCAAGTGGCAATTTTTTTAGAATCTTCTAGGTTGCACTCAGTATGCTGAGTCAGTGATACATGGAAAGTCATCTCTAGATTAGTCATCATTTGGTTTTTAATATTACTTTGTTCTCTCTTTTTGATTTGCTTGTTCTCATGTCTAAATTATCTCTGAATCATTTTTTGTTATTTAGGACTCTTTTCTCTCAGATAATCTTTCATTTTTAGCATTTTGGGTTTTTGATATGTTTATGTTTGTATTTGTGTGTGTACATGTGTATATGTGTGTGTGTGTGTGTGTGAGAGAGAGAGAGAGAGAGAGAGGGAGAGAGAGAGAGCATGACAATCTTTCTCTTGGCTATCACTGTAATTATATTACTATTCTTTATTGGTATATTTTGCTAAAGCATTATATTTAAATGAAATACTGATTTTACTGATTTCTGGAACAGAAATATAGGACACATACATATCCATATACATGCATACACACATGCATACATATATATGAACATATCTCTGTGTGTACAGAATTATATCTATTTAATATTAATTTTCTGGTATGTGTATGTGTAGGTATGCATATGTCTTTTCAGACATGTATAAATGTATAAATGTGTGCTTGCCCACACAAATTTACATGACTTTATTTCTATAAAAAAGAAAGAACTTGAATTATGCTTGGAAGGAACCTATAGATTCTGAGAGGCAAATATCACAAGAAAATGCATTCCTAGAATGGAAATCTGACAATAAAAAGACATAAGGAATTGACATAAAAAGACATAAGGACTTGAAATCAAATCAGACCTCAGACACTTAATAAATATATAGTTGTGTGAACTTAGGCAATTCACTTAACCCCATTAAGGTATCTGGTTTGACTAGACTCTAGTTTATGTGAGGGTGGTATATTTTGAATAGGGAGACTTAGAGCAAGTTATGAAGAGATACAAATGATAAGCAAAGGAGTTTATTGCTTACAAGTAAAGAGGAACACTAGATTGTAATGAATTGTAGAAGTCATATATTTATACCTACACATTTGGCTACCATGTAGAATGTTTTAAAAGTAGGTAAAGATTTGAAACAGAATAAACAACACAAGCCATTGCTATAATTTAAGCAAGAAAGAAAAAAAGTTTTAAGAAGTAAATATAGTATGCTTTAGACTCCATACTGTTTCTTTGGATGTGAATGGCATGTTCCATCACAAATTGTTAGATATGCCTTTGATCACTGAACTATTGAGAGGGACAGTAACCATCATAGTTCACTACCTCTCAATGTTCCTATTAATATGCACAATGTTCACCTGGGTCTGCTTACTTCATTCAGCATCAGTTTTTCTTGACTATTTTTGAAGTCTACCTAATTTTGAACTATCCCTGCATTCCTGGTGAACTATCCCTGATCATGCCTGATAATATTATCCTGGTGATAACTTGCTGTAATCTCTTTAATAACATTTTATTTAAAATTTATTTAAAATTTACTACTGTTTGAAACTAGGCAATTCAATTCAGAAAACTTCTACTGCCTCAGTTTCTCCAAATATAAAATGAGAATAATAATAACATCCATCTTCTAGTGTTATTGTCTGGATCAAATGAGAAAATATTTGTAAAGAACATAGCACATGGTCTTACATATAATGAGCAATTTGTAAATGTTTCTTTCCTTCTCTTTTATCTTCATGTTCCCATCAAACATACATTTTATAAAATTTTATCACTATATGTAGAAAGACATCACAGTGCAGTGGACAATATCTTTCCTTCTGGGTGTAAATTCTGTCTGTCTGAAGCTAAGCAAAACCTTTCAACATTTTATGCACATTCACTGGCTCCAGTTTAAATTTCTGTGCTAAATAAAATTACAATTTTAATTCTTATCAATTTCCCAATCACCAAAGTAACACATTAGATAAGGTACTGGATTCAGTCAAGACCTATGATTTCAGGTACTTACTGTGTGATCCTGGTAAAATGGGGGAAGTGGCATCTATTTTCAAAGATTGTTGTGAGAATCAAATTCAATAACTGTGAAGAGTTTGGTAAAATTTAATGTTCCATATATAACCTATATCAAATTACTTGTCTTCTCAATGAAGAAGGAAGGGAGAAAGAAAGAAATTGAATTTAGGACACAAATTTTTTTAAAATATGAATGTTAAATAATATTTTATATTTAATTGGGGAAAATAAAATATTAAATCAAAAACATTAATTTCTATACAATTGTTAGCTAGTAGGTATATATTTTTTCTTTTGTCTCTCAAGAACTTAGGCTGGTAGTTATCATACATTAGTCAAATAATGTGCTAATTTATTTATTAACTGATTTCTAAATGTGTTATGAGAGAATTATAAACTAAAGATTGGAGAGAAGTTCTAGGGGGAATAATATTGGCCTTACCTATATGAAGTATATCCAAAAGTGAATTTGTCATTTTACTTCCTAAACCTATTTCTACAGATATCAATATTACATGGGGCAGCTAGGTGGCACAGTAGATAGAGTGCTAGACCTAGAGTCAGGAGGACTTGAAATCAAATCAGACCTCAGACCACTTAAAAAATATCTAGTTGTGTGAACTTAGGCAATTCACTTAATCCCATTACCTTGTTTAAAAAAAGTCGAAAACAGATACCAATATCCTTTCTGTCATGCCATAATTTGAAACTTCTCATCACTGAAAAAAAAAAACTTTGAAACTCTTCAAAAGTCATATGATTGTAAGCTGTAGCTTTGTTTTGCAAACCTCTATTTCATTTATCCTCTAATTTGTGCATCAAAGCTATTTCTGTTTATATCTGATAACATAAGTAGATTGCAAATTGCATGAGAGCAGATACTAGGGATTATTTAAGTTTTTCATTTCCTTAGCATAGTTCCCTGTATAATATTAAGCACTTAATAACATCTTGAATGAAACAATCTTGCATTTTGATTTGGTGAGTCATCTTGTATATTTCTCTCTTTTCCTACGATAACAAATCTGCCTGTGAATGCTTAAAAGGCAGAAATCGCACCAAACTTCCAGGAAACAGTATAAGATTATTATTGCAAATATTTATGTATGAAATACTATTGAATCAAACTGACTTTTTTCTCTGTTGAACTATTAAGATGAACTGAAAATAATGATATATACATATATGTATATTATAGCATTTAGAATAATTTAGTAAATTAACACATAAAAGTATGTTATTCCCTTTAGAAGTATACAATTTATAAAATTCTACTTTTTTCTTAAGTGTGATTTTATAATCATTTGGAATACTATCTTTTCTCCCAATAGCATTACTTTAAAAATTATATAAGGAAGGCAAAGAGAAAAATTTTTGAGTGTATAGGATGCATATACTATGAATTTTAATGTACTATTCTTCCAAATTATTTAATAATTTTAGAACACAATATTCACTTAAAGTGAAATGAGATTTAATTAATGTTTTTGATACATTCCATCTCTGGAAATTATTTCTTCACAAAACAATCTTTTTGACATTCCTAGCAAATATTCTTACCAAGAGAGCAGTTGCGTGGATGCTATTGTTAGACTATCAGTCATGTTACTTTAATTTACTCCTCTTAACCTCAATGTATTTCTGGAGGCAAATTTGTCTCTGAAAGATGAAATTGAGCTGTGGATAACTAGGTGACAGTGGCATTTCAAATGTCATTATATGGTAGCAGTTTTAGCATTGACATATGAAAACATAGTAATCACTTTTGGTTAATCTGATAAGGATAGCAAGTCAAAATTTAAAAACCCTTTAGCAATGAACATTATTTAGAGAATAGGGACTCTTGTGTTCAAAATAAGCTACTATATGAGTTTACTCTGGGATTTATAAAGTCAATAAATTGGACATAGATTTTTCTTCTTGATTGTAAATGCATACTTATAATCTTGATAGAAGATATTTGACAGCTCTGAAAGACATAAAGGCTGATTTATTGATACTCAAATCATAAATTAAATTTTCTTTATAAAACAGGAAAAATTTTTTATACTCTGTCAGATGTGTATATGATTCAAGGTAGCAAAAGGATAATTTCTTTTTAGTAATGATTTTTAAAAACATCATGAGTTACAATTCCAAGTTCTTTCCTCTCTGGCCTTAAGCATGCTCTAAGGACAGACTGTTCTTTGGCAGAAACTATTTGACATTCACATCACTTCCAGAAATTGATACATCTTAACTTTGACATGAACCTGAATTTAGCCAGAAGCTACAGAATTTGCCTTCCAGCATTTTTATGCATCTCTTAGGCCCTGTTCTAGATGATCTTAATTTTGACCTTCAACTTTTGTCAATGCTAAGACTGTCTCCTTTCTATTACTGATCCAAAGAATATTTGACTTAGCAGTAGTCTTTCTCTTGTGTTTTTTGTGAGTAATAGTGACTTTTTTTTGCCTTAGAAAAATGCCAAATGACATGTGTTTCACCCTCTTTCACAGGGTAATATTTCATTGGTAGTGCTAGCCTCAGTTACAAAGTTACAAATAACATTAAATTTGGGCAAAAACAGCATCTGTTGTTATCATGATAATGGCAATGAAAGACATACCCTACAGAGATTCCATAAATATTTCAGCTTTTTTGAGAGCCTTGCTTCCCATTGTTCCATTTAACTATTTAATACACACCACTTCCCCCTTGCTTTAACTTCATTCATTTTCTTAAAAAAAGAAAAGAAAAGAAAAGAAAAGAAAAGAAAAGAAAAGAAAAGAAAAGAAAAGAAAAGAAAAGAAAAGGGAAAAATTTCTAAAAAATCCTGCTGGTTTTAAAGGACTTCCCTGGCTTGGCACTTCATTGATGTTTTACTTTGATAAAAATGAAGAGGGTGGGAAAGAAGTAATCCACAATCACATATTCACCCAAAAGGAGAAGGGAAAAAAAGAAGGGAAAATGAAAACAAATTCTAATGAGAAAAGTATACTTTAAAGACCAAAACATATTATGGCAAAGGGAAACAAAATCATACAAACAGAAAAATTTCAGTAAAATTTTCCTAGAATCATAGAATCTCAGAACTGGAAGAGGGCTGAAAAATATTGAAAAGCTAACATATAGAACCCTTTATAGTTTTCAAAACACTTTACACATACTAACATATTTTATTCTCACCACCACTCTATGAGGTAAGTATCATTCTTATTTGCATCTATACAAGAATACAACTTTTAGAAGACCAGTCAATTTTTGCTCGAAGTCTTTTGGAAGTAGTGAGAGGGAACTCAGTAACTACAGTCAAACTTATGAATACCTCAAATTGCTAATATGTTTCATATTTTCATACAGTACTTATAATTCAATTCTCTAAGAATTTTCATAATCAAAGTTAATTATCATATCTACCTTTTAATTACTCTTTCAACTAATCCTTTCTTGGAATATTTTAAAAAACTTTTAGCATTCTGGATAATCTTAGAGTCCACTTTAAATTGTCAGTATTTCTACTGAAATACAAATACCATGAACTGAAGACTCCAAGCTATAGTGTGACAAGTGAAAAAAATATCATTATTGTTGAGAGCTGCTGAAGTGATTTTGGCTTAAAGGTCAGTTATGACTAAAAGCCCAAGCTTCGGTGACCCTCTAGCTAAAGATTCTCCACAGAACTCTGTTGTAATAATACAGATGCAACATCCATGACCTTACTTGTGTGATAGCCCTATACCCAAACTTCATGACCTAGGTTAAATTCTGCTATGCTATTTCCTGTGCAAGTATGAGAAACATCATTATTTTATCTTACATGTTAATTTTGTGGTTTTCTGCTATAAAGAATGTTCTGATACTGTGTATAAACAGCTCTTCTAGTTGTCCTGCTAGCATCCCCAATCAAGTGTACACATGTTTTTTTTTTTCTAATGAGCTGAATAAATCCCCCTGGTGAACAGGGAAATTCAACAAATCACCTATTTAGCTTTTCATACCTTTTCTCTGTTATTAAAAACCTATTTCATAAGTTTGATTTTTTGGTTGATTTTCTATGTTAAGTATTCATTTTAGTCCAAAAAATTCCCAAGGATGAAAATCATTGATGAATCATATTTCAACCAGCTTTTATTTAAGTAGTTGATATTTTTAGCTAAAGATCTAAAGATTTGAGTGTATAGTCCTACTAAGTTCTGTTTTTATTAGGCTTAGTATATTGATATCAAGGACTTTTTGGATCCCAATTCTGTCAGTCAGCATGCCTACCTATTTAATGTTATCTATTTATTAGATGTCATTTCATTTCTGACTTTACCTGTCATTTATAATCATGTATATAATATATATATATACACACATATATAAACCTATATATATACACACATATATAAACCTATATATATACACACATATATAAACCTATATATATATATATATATATATATATATATATATATATATATATATTATTCTACAATACCAGTTCATAATCATCAAGGAAATGGAACTGAGATTAGCCTTGAATGAATTGTTCTTGATGAAAATCCTCTTTGTTCTCAAAAAAATAAGGAAAAATAAGCCTGTCATGGTTAGTAAGCTGTAAAATGTGTACAAATGGCATTATCTCTACTTTTTATCTGAATTTTCCTCATGATATTTTCAATGCCAGTATGAAAATTTCTGCCAGTAAATTTTATTTCATGTCATCCATTATTTTAGAGTCATGGTAATCTGTTTTCTTTTATCTAAGTTTTCTGTCTGTTATTTTTCATAAGGATTTGCTTGAAATAGCATGTTATCTAATTAGAAATGAATGAAACAGCGGTTTTTGTTTCCCAGAAATTGTTACCAACTTAGCGATTTTTTCCATAGGCTTGCACTGAATTACAACTTTAAAAAATTAAATTAAACCAGTTCACATTTGACTCTCCTGCTGCTTGATTTCCTCGTACCATGTCTTCTACCATGGCAAACAATTTGTTTGATCTGTCTGATTCTAGAGTTTAATGACTTTAGAAGGATGAATCACGGTTTCAACTGGACAACATATTAAGTACCATGGTGCTAGTCACTTTGAAGATGACAGCATGGGGGTATTCACACATTGGATTAGCAGTTTACTTTTACAAATGCTTGGAAATTTCCATTGTTATAAAACAAGCAACTTTTAGATCAAACAGAAATGCCAGAAATTGTGATGCTCCTGCCTGATGCAGCAGAAATTACCCCATCTTAAATAATATTCAGTGTAGAAGAACATTTATTGTTAAATCATATAATTCATTTCTTTCTATCCTTAGAAGGTAAAGGAAAAAAAGGACCAAAAGAGAGTATTCTGAATGTTTCACTTAACTTCACAGAATTTAAATTTATGCCAGAGATCCTTTAATAATTTCAAAATTAAAGTTAAATTCTTAAATAGTAAAACTAAAAAATACAATCTCTAATTTGAAAGTAATAAAATAAACATAATTCTTATTGGTAAAATTTCAACTTTGGACCAGCAGTTTATTTTATTTAACAGCTCTTTTTATATTTGCTGATACCTAAAGCAGGAAGAGTCAAAACAGAGAAAGAAAATTATAGACCTATATCCCTGATGAATATAGATGCCAAAATCTTAAATAAAAGCTTAGCAAATCAATTACAAGTTATCACTATGACTAACTAGGATTTATTGCAGGGATGCAGGGTTCATTCAATATTAGGGAAACTGTTAGTAAAATTAATTATATCAGCAAAAAGCCTTTCAGAAATCATATGATTATATCAATAGATGCTGAAAAAGATTTTGACAAAATATAACACCCATTCCCACTAAAAATATTAGAGACTGAAGGGAAAATGGTTTGTACCTTAGAATAATAACCAGAATCTATCTGAAACAATCAACAAGCATTATATGAAAATTATATAGTCTAGAAGAATTCCAAATAAGATCAGGGGTGAAACAAGGATGCCCATTATAACCACTACTATTCAATATCATATTAGAAATGTTTGCCTCAGCAAGAAGAGAAGTAAAAAAAATTTGAAGGAATTAGAATTGGGAATGAAGAGACAAAACTCTCACTCTTTGCAGATGACATAACGGTATACCTAGAGAATCCAAAAAAATCATTTAAGAAAACTACTAGAAATAATTAGCAACTTTAACTAAAGTATCAGGGTATAAAATAAACACTGATAAATTTTAAGTATTTGTATACATGACTAGAAATGTACAGCAAAAATAATTAGAAAGATAAATCCCATTCAAACTAACCTCAGACAAAATAAAATACCTTGGAGTCTACCTGCCAAGGCAGACTCAAAAACTTTTTGAAAACAATTACAAAACACTTCTCACTAAAAATAAAATCAGACTTAAATAACTGGACAAACATCAACTACTCAGGGATAGGCTGAGCTAATATAATAAAAATGACAATTCCACCAAAACTAAATTACCTGTTTAGTGCCCTACAAATCAAAATTCTAAAAAAATACTTTCAGAGTTAGAAAAAGTTTTAAGTAAATTTATGTGGGGAAATAAAAAGTCAAGAATTTCCAGGGATTCAATGAAAAAAAAAACTTCAAAAGTGGCTTAGCCTTACCAGATCTAAAATAATATTATAAGGCATCAGTTATCAAAGCTGTTTTGTATTGGCTAAGAAACATAGTGGTGGATCAGTGGAAAAGTAAGATGTAATAACAGGAAATGACTATAATAATCTGCTGTTTGATAAACCCAAAAGTTCAACTATTGGGATATAAACTCTCTCTTGATAAAAACTGTTGGGAAAATTGGAAAGTAGTATGGAAGAAAATTAGATTAGAACAACACCTCACACCCTAGACCAAGATAAGATCCAAATGGATACAGGATTTAGACATAAAAAACAGTATTATAAGCAAACTAGAAGATCAAGGAGGTGTTACCTGTCAGATCTATAGAAAAGGAAAGAGTTCATGACCAAGAAAGAGAGGGAGAACATTATTAACAACAAACTAGATGATTTTGGTTACATTAAATTAAAAAACTTTTGCATAGATAAAACCACTGTAACCAAAATCAAAAGAAATGTAGCAAATTGGGAAACAATTTTTACAATTATTATATCTGACAAAGGACTCATTTCTAAAACATACGTTGAAATGATTCAAATTTTCAAAAAAAAAACCACAAGTCATTTCCCAATTGACAAATGGTCAAACAATATTCAAAGATTATTTACATATGAGGAAATCAAAGTGATCTGTAGTCATATGAAAAGTGCTCTAAATCATTACTTATTAGAGAAATGCAAATTAAAGCATCTCTGAGATATCACCTCCCACCTCTCAGACTGGCCAAGTACAATGATCAGTGTTGGGAGTGATGGCATTGTTGGTGGAGCTGTGAACCCATCCAACTTTTCTGGAGAGAAATTGGAATTCCGTTCAAAGGGCAATATCATTACTGGGACTATACACTGAGGAGATTTTGAAAAAGGGTAAAAATATCATTTGTAGAAAAATATTCAGAGCAGCCGTGTTTGTGGTGGCAAAGAATTGGAAATGAAGTAAATGTCCTTCAGTTGGGGAATGGCTTAACAAACTGTGGTATATATATGTCAAGGAACACTATTGTTCTATTAGAAACCAGGAGTGATGTGAATTCAGGGAAGCCTGGAAAGATTTGCATGAAGTGATACTTAGCGAGATGAGCAGAATCAGAAAAACATTGTACACCCTGACAGCAGCATGAGGGTGATGACCAACCTTGATGGACTTGCTCATTCCATCAGTGCAACAAACAGGGGCAAATTTGGAGTATGTGCAATGGAGAATTCCATCTGTATCCAGACAAAGAATTCTGGAACTTGAACAAAGACCAAAGACTATTACCTTTAATTTGGGGGGGGGGTGCATTATCTTACTATGTATTTTTGCTATCTGTTATACTTTATTTTTCTTCCTTAAGGATATGATTTCTCTCTCATTACATTCAACTTAGATCAATGTATACCATGGAAACATTGTAAAGACTAACAGACTGCCTTCTGTGGGGAGTGGGGAGAGGGAAGTAAAATTAGGGGGCAAATTGTAAAATTCAAAATACATAAAATCTTAAAGAAAACAAAAAGAATGCCTTTTTCAGAGCAGTTAGGTAGCACAGTGGATAGAGCACTGACCCTGAAGTCAGGAGGAACTAAGTTCAAATTTGGCCTTACACACTTACTAATTGCCTAGGTTGTCTTGGGCAAGTCACTTATTCCCATTTCCCCTTAAATGAATTCTTAAAAAAAAAAAACCTCTTTTCCCCCTTTTGTTTTAAATGAGCATTTTTTATGTTCATCCTCTTATTTATTATGTCATTTCCATTTGAATTTTAATTGTATAATAAAATTAAACACATATAAATACATAAATATGTATATGTATGCATATATGATTATATGTGGTAAATCAGTATAAAACTTTAGAATCTTTGTTAAATATAATGCTAAATAACCACAAGCATATGATGACAGTAACAAATGCAGTGATGGTGATGATTTAAAAAAAATTTAAATGCTGTGTGACATATTGTTACAGGATATAAATACTTGGTATCTATTGAACACAAAACAAGCTATGACTTGGTAGTTAGAATAAAATATGCAAAAACCCTCTTTCAAAATCTGACATATAATATACTATAGACACAGACATCTAAATAATCAGGAAAATTTAGTCCATGAACTATACTGGAAAGAGATGATTTTCGCCAAATGAACTACAGTTAATAATTACCCAGGCAAAAAATATTGACATATCAAACTTTAGAGCATTTTAATAGTTATTATTATTATAAGCACAACCCCTAATTTGTATAAAAATACAATCAGAAAAATATTTTCAAAGTGTAGGCACCTTGCTGGGTAGATAAAAATCACATAGGAATATGACTATTCTATCTCTTGTTCCATCACCTTCTAAATTTGTACTAAGGATGCTTTCTACGGCTTTCAGAGTATGAAATAACATAATATGTTTGTGTATATATCAAATAGCAGTTGTATCCATTTATATAATAATCCGTAATACATTAAATATAATAGAAGAAAGTCATAAAAGCACGTGTCATAGGAGTATATTGGAAGTCAGTCAAAAGAGATGTGAATAAGATGATGATGTTAGTGATAATGACTAAAATTGTACAAAATATGAGAAAAATAGAAGAGTTCTAAAATATGAAGAGGAAAAGTTGAATAATCTGAAGTCATTAAAAAAATCTTTCCAGTGAAAATTCCAGAAATCATATTTAATAAGATGACAGATGGCATAAACAAAGCTGATGACACAAACAGTTTTTGAAGATGGTAAGGGTAGTCATATTCAAAGTTTAAACATTTTTTCATTTCAATTTCATAACATGAATCTAAGTATCAGGCATATCAGGCTCGTGATAGCAAAACAGGAAAAGGAATCATTTGTTATAACCACTAGGAATGAATTTGTGTTCTCACAATATTTGAAGGAAAACATAATAAATTTGGAGTGCCTTATCAATAAAAGTATATGTCTTGAACTATAGAAGAGAAACTGAGGTTCTTAAAGAATGGGGTGGTAGCTAGGTAGTATAGTGGATAGAGTACTGATCCTGGAGTCCTGGGGACCTGCGTTAAAATCTGGTCTGAGAGACTTAATACTTACTTAGCTGTGTGATTTTTGGGCCAATCACCTATCCCCTTCGCCTTGCGAAAAAAAATAGAATGTTCAGACAGGCATTAAGCAGCCATTGCTCAAAAGTTCTGAGAAAGTTAATGAGTATATATTGTGAGACAGGTATATTGCTTGGTATACAGATACATGCAAGCAATCAAAGCCCTGTCCACAGGGAGTGTTTTTTTTCAGCTGGTGGAAGAGAACACAAAAGAGAAATTGTAGAATGAGAGCCCTTTAGTCCTCTGGTTTCAAGATCAGGCAAAAACTCATTCACTAGATCTCATCATTGCAGGAACTAAATACAAGTTACAGTTTGTGGGGTATAAGGAGACTGATATTTGGAAAAACCAAAACCTAAATGAGTTGTTTAGATTCCCTTAATCAATAATTTAAAAGAAAGATTTTTTTTAAAAAGAAACTTAAAGCAATTCAAGTACTTATAGCATAATAAATAATTTTTATAAAGCACATCAACAGGACATAAGAGGCACAGTGGATAGAGCACTGGCCCTGAAGTCAAGAGGACCTGAGTTTAGATCCAGATCAGGCAATTAATAACTGCCTAGTTGTTTGACTCATGAACATAGGAATAGTTTGAATCTTTCTAAAAACAAACAAAACAAGAGAAAAAATGGAACAGTGACAGTGGCTTATATAGGGGATGACATGGTGCACTAATATCCCCTAACCCAACTATTCTTGGTTCAATAGTTTCTGGAAGTCTTCTTAATACTTTAGGAAGTAGGGGAAAATGAAAACTTTTTGCTGCAAATGGAAGAGGCAGTGGTGAATAATGAAACTCATGGTGTTTGGTCTGTCAAGCACCAGCTGAGACAAGGCATAGACCCCCAACTGGACATGAACTTAACAATACTTCAGAACAGATACCCTTCACCTAGATATACATTTCCTCCTTTGGTTTTCTCCCCAGACCTGCATACCCTTTGTAACATTCCTTATCTGTCCATTGATATATCTTTTCATAATGTAGCATATAATGAGCAAGTATTTTGGAAGCATACTGTTATCCTTGGAAAAAAAAGCCCAAATGGGTCCCTGTATTTATTCATGTTATAATTTTGATAGTCTTAGGATTTTTTTCACCCAATTTTATCAATATAGGCTGTAATAATTTTAGTCAAGCTCCTACCTTGTTTCAGGCAACTAAAGAGTATGTGCCTACCAATTGTTCATATTGGTTCATCAACTCAATTATTTTACATTCTGGCCATTCTCAAAAGGAAAACAAGGCAATATGACTAAAAGATCCCCCTTTTTTCCTGGGGAAATTCACAACAATTCCCAAAGATAGATCTCAAACCTAACCAATCCCGGGCTGTAATTCTACAAATGAATGGAGTTGCTTGTTACAGTATCTAATGAATACTACAATGATTAATTCAATATGTGTACCTTCTTTATATATTTTCTTATGTAGGAGGTATGATGCTCACCAGATTGTATATGAAATTATAGAAAATAAGAATATGACTCCTTTGCATGAAATAATCACTATGACTGCCTTTAATGGCTTTACTTCATAGCAGAACTATGGACAATGCACACTGGGAGTACTTAATCCAGGCATTCAAATATACAGTCATACCAATATACTCCTACCACTACATCATAGATCAAAGAGAGGATTCTGGGATAATTTCCTTCATTGAATCAGAAAGATTGTATCCTTTCTTATACTCTGGGCAGGCTACATTGACCATGAGGTGAACTTGATAGTCAGTGAGACTGCTGCAGGGTTACAAAGCCTTCAAGAGTTTTAGGCACAAGGACAAATGATGTTCTTGATAATGGAATTGCGTTAGATTACTTGCACAGAGGGTGAGGTATGTGTGATAATTAATACTTCCTCTTGTGTATGCATTAGCAATTTTAATAATATTTAAATCAATATACATCAGTTACATTAAACAACCTCTTGAATGAAGAATGGTAGACAGCAATTGTTCCCCTCTCTATATATATGGGATTTACTTTGAAAATATTTTTATGCTATGCTTCCAATTATTGTATTGATATGGATATTGTTATTTTGTGGACCCTTTTTATTAAGTTGTGTAACTTACTTTGACTCCTTTAGTCTACAAACTTTTTCTTCTGTATTGTGTATCTCTGTGGGTGAGATCCTCACAGTAGTTAATCTGTATCTCTGTGGATGAGTGTGTGAATTCCCCAAATGAGATGATGTGTATTTCTCTCTCACTAATAAGTACATGAATTCCCACATGAAATGATGTGTTCCCAATCTGAAGACTGATCACATCTAGAGGCTGAGTGAAGGGTGAAGGGTTAAAGTGAGATCTTCCCTATCAGACATCATGGTCCAAGGAACTTCCTGAGCACACTGAACCAAAGCATGCATGTTCCAGAAAAAGGAGTGCTGGAGAACATTCCTATAAACAACTTTTGGGATCCACACTGGGGACTTGAGCCGTTCCTGGGTGCTTACCACCAGATATCTGGTGAAAGTGATTGCATTCAGGATTTAAAGGTGTTTTGGCCAAAACCTGAGGAATCATTGAGTTCAGTCCAGAGAGTTCATTGATAACTGGCTCAGTCTTGAAAACTGTTGGACCTGTGCCACTTTTGTGTAAGCACTATGAAGGTCTTACTTGAGAAAGAGGCTTTGGATGTAATCCCCTTCAGAAGGGATGCTCTGCCAAAGGGACTTTCCCATTAGAAACCCAGAAGACTGTGGTGTGACTCATGTCCAGCTATGCAGATTTTCAGATGTTGGAGCCTGCTTGGATTAGTTTACATTTGCTCTATTTCATATCTATATTTCCTTTTTCTTTATCTATTTTGATGTTTTACACACACACACATTCATGTGTGTATACATATATGCAATCATTTCTCTCTTGGGTTATTAATATATTAATCAGGTTATAAGACTATAGTCATTAAATTATTAAATTCTCATTTTAGAGTGTTCATGTCATTGTGGGAACAGATCTGAAGTGACTAAAGACAAAAGTCTACACAGCCTGTAGCCTTTTCTGTTAAAAGCATATAACAGGATCAGAGAGACAAGGTAAGTTAAAAGCCAGCAATCTGAATCAACCAAGTAGTTCTGGTACAGGTCAAAGATTTGAATATAGAAAAAATAGTCAAGGATTATTTAATCTAGGAATAGGGATTCAAGTCATATTTTGAAATGTAAGATCAAAGATAGAAAATAGATTTGGGGGGAAATGAAAATAATAGAACAATAAATTAAAAATCCAAAGTTAGTCCAAGATTTAATCTAAACAAATTTGACAAGTTTTCATATGAGATTGAAAAGAAAAAGAAAAGAGTAAGCATTTAGTGTTAGGGACACTGAAAACAAGTAACAAGGATCCAGTACTTGGGAATTCAGGAAATAGTCATTAAGAAGTCCTTCAGGGATGGGGGGAAGGAAGGAAAGAGGAAATTTCTAATTTAGGCACTTGTAAACAAGAATTTCTAGGATGGAAATTCAAAGAGCAACAATATATAGGAATTCAGTTAATGGAAAATTAGGGAATCAATGTCAAATTAAGAACAGCAGGAAATTGAGTGCTATTCCTTTTGAGTCATTGCTCTATGTCTTCATTCCAATGGTTAAGATTGGTTCCAAAATTTGAGGAAAGATGAACCTTTCTATAAATTAAGTTTTCTTTGTCACAGAATTGCATGTGATAAAAAATAATTTTTTGCTCTCTTCTAAAAGGGATAGAGGGACATGGGAGAATGGAAACCAGGAAGGTCATTGTATTTTTTAAGAGGGAGCTGGAGGCACAAGCCCAGACACAGGGCTGCTAGATTTCACATCCAGTCTCATACCTTTTCTAGCTATGAGACTCAATAAGCTCATTTATCACAAGTTTCAACATTAGTTGAACTCGTTTCCTCAAGTGTAAAATGTGGCTAATAGTAACACCTATCCCACAAGAATCTATTCTTGTGAGTATATATTAAAATAATATTTACAAAAGGGCTTAAAACATTGTAGGTTTAAGAAAAGTAGGTGTAAGAAAAATGTATATTTCTTTCAGTGAAATCACACTTAATTTTAGTCACAGGTATAATGGGTGACCTTATGCATTTTGCATTAGTTGAAGCTTATTTTTTGCTTATGTTCATATTCTTCAGTCTTTCAGGTAATTATTCTCAGGTGTTTGCCTGTAGGAATTCATTGCCAGGAAATAAAATCAGAACAATAATCTCTCTCTCTCATCAGCAAAAATTTAACTTAAAGGCATGTTTCAGAGATATAGGTATTTTAATGACATTAGTGTTGTAATTTAGGGAGTCTAAATGTTTATATTCATGATGAAGACAACTTCCTCCTGGCTAATTAAGAATATCTACAAATAACCAAGTCTACTGTTTGACTCAGTTTTTATACAATTAAATTATTCAGGAAATCCAATCTTAGAGCTAGAAAATGGAAGCTTTAATTATTGATTTAATTTAGCAAGCACTTTTTAAGTTCTGACTATATTTCAGTGTTAAACACTAGAGATTCATAAATAGATAAGTATTAAAATGTAGTCCAATACTCCTATGTTTTGTAATTAAAGGAGGACTTCAGTGTCATTTTACTTCCCACTTTTTTCTCTTGTGCAGTTAAGTACATGATAGGGAAATTTTAAATATGTATTTCAAAATTCAGCTTTGTTGCAGGAAATAAAACATTTAAAATAAACTTTATAGGAATTCACTTTAAGTATAACTTCCTTCTCAACTTGCTAAATTAAAATCATATGTAAATAACACCAGTTTATAGCATTCATCAGTGATAGTGTTGTTGCAATTTGAAAATTTTGATATTTGAAGAAGATGTCTCATAGGAATATAGAGAATTCAATGTAAAATCTTAACTGATCTTTGGTATAATAATATTAGGACCTCCCAAACAGTTAGTTGTAAAATTAGTATATTTCTTATCAGAAAAAGTGTCTAGATTTTAAGTTAGATCATAGGAAGTAAAAGTACAAAGATAAAATTCTATGAAGTACAAGAGATTGGAGGAATTTTATAGTCTTCTTTATGCTGAGATAAAATGAAGTGCTTATTTAAAAAGGACAAAGAATTTCCCTTTTGAGTTTAAATTTCCACAGCCACTGCCTTTGACAAAGAACTTTCAAAACTGGATTACATAGTTTAGTGAAGAACTTCATGTGCTATTTGAGTGACAAAGTATGATTAGCTCAGATTATATTCCTTGAATCATTTCAATATTTCTCCATTGGATAAAATATTTCCCATCACTATGAAACAATTAATTCTCTTTCTCACCCAGAAAGTGTACTCTTAAAAATTGTTTTCTCAGTTCCAATATAATGTATTTGATTCATTAAATTCGGCCTTTAGACTTTTCCCTTTCTACATGTTTTTTTGTGCAATATGCCTATCTCATGAGACAAGAATTAATATAAAGATCAGTTTTACTACATTATCCAAAACATCCAGAGCAACTCTTTCTTTAATGGCAAAGAAATGGAAATTGAGAGGAGGTTTATTAATTGAGGAATGGCTAAATAAGTTATGGTACAGGAATACTGTGAAATATTATTGTTCTATAAGAAACTATAAATGGGCAGATTCTAGAGAAGTCTGGAAAGTCTTACAGGATCTGATGCTGAGCAAATGGAGCAGAACCAAGTGAACAATATACACATTAACAACAACAATGTGAGATGATCAACTTTAATGTTGGCAGCTCCTCTTAGCAATACAGAGAGCTGGGAAAACTAGCCCAGCTATGGACAATGTTATCCCCATTCAGAGGAAGAAAAGCAAAAGAAACAAAAGAAACATCCCTTCAGAATCTGATGAAAACTCTATAAAAATCTCTTATGTATCTTTCTCCTTAATCCTAATTCCTCATGCCCAAAATTACTAATTTGTAAATATGTTTATTAAAACTTTGTACGTACAATGCTAACCTGACTGTTCACCACTGAGGGGAGAAGGGGTAGGAAGGGAGCGTGGAAGAAAATTTTGCAACTTAAAAATATATGTGTACATATGAATTAAATAACCAAACAAATAAATATTTTTTAAAAAGGGTCAGTATTTTCAATAGAAATTATGTAAAAATATATGAAGTAAATTGAAAAGAATTTGGATTATATATTATTCACTTAGTGGAAATGTGGACAATTATTAAGAATGAAAATATCACAAAATTTTAGAGTTGGATATGACCTTAAAGATCTTCCCTAATTTAATATTTCTAACAAATGTTTTTCCAAATTCACCTTTAGAATTTCTAATGACAGAAAAATTCTTCCTTTTTTCTGGATCCCTAGTTAACAAGCATGTATGAATAACATACCCATACATGAACAAAAATTCACAAATACTCAAAGCTTCCTTCTTTCCTTCCTTCTTTCTCTCTTTCCTCCTTCCCTTCCTTAATTTCTTACTTTTTTCATCTTTCTATGTAGTTTGTAACTTTACTTGCTACCTGATTGTATATATGAGAGAAGCTAGAAGAATAACAAAGAAAGAAGTACTTTACTATTTGGTTTATACATATTTTATACTGAAATTACTTAATTGTCCATGGCACCTTTGAAGACAATGTAGCTTCCATCCCTATTCATTTCAATGAGATCTATTTTTGCAATTGCTTCGTCTGAGATAAGGATTACTATCAGTACTTTTTCTCCTTCGGCTGAAGGATAATATATATTATATTTATATACATATATTATATTTATATACATATATTATATTTATATACATATGTGTATATATACACGCTCTGCTATCTACTTCTGTTCATCCTATTCACATTCACCATTATAACTGTCAACTCTTTATTACCCTCTAATGCTCTCTCCTATATATGTGCTTTTACCACCTCCTTCCACCCTTTCTTTCCTCATCATTGCTTTTCTTCTGAATAACATCTCCCTCAGTATGCCACACCTTCTATTAATCACCCTCACTTTTGTCTCTTTTCCTTTTCTACTGCTTCCTTTCCTCCCTTTAGTCATTCCCTCCTTCCCTTCCCCTGCCTTTCCCCTCTTAATAACTGAAGGTTAATCTAGATCCAATTGAATGTATGTATTATTCTTTCTTTAAGTTAAGTTTGCTGAGCTTAAGTTTCAAGCAGTTCTCATTCCCTCCCTTCTTTTCCTTTACTGCAGTTTGCACTATTACTACTTTCTTTGCATCTCTTAATGTAATGTCATTTATGTTATTCTGCCTCCCCCTTCCTTCTGTCTCATTATACTCTACCCTTGTTAAACGGTCAGAATTTTTTAAATCATTCTGTTAGATTCACCTTAGGTCCAGTCTAATACACTCCCTCTAAATTGAGTTATAATTCTCAAGATTTAGGAGAATGTTCCTCCCATTAAGGGATAAAACTAATTAAATTTTATTGCACCACAGTCTATTTTTCCCCGTTTACCTTTTCATGTATTTCTTGAGTCTACTATTTGAGATAAATTCTATTCACCTTTGGAATTTTCATCAGAAATGTTTGAAAGTGATCTATTTCATTAAATTTCCATAGTTTTGCCTGAAAGAATGTGTTCAGTTTCTCTAAGCAGTTGATTTTTTTCAGTTTTCTTTTAAAAACATTTTAAAGTAATGGGGTTAAGTGACTTCCCTAAGGTCACACAGCTAGACAATTAAGTGTCTGAGGTCTGATTTGAACTCAGGTCTTTCTGCCCTAATCAATTGATTCTTCATCATAATCCAAGTTCCCTTGTCCTCCAGAATATTGTATTCCAGGTTCTTTGATCCTTTAAGTTAAATGCATCCAGGTCCTATAATATTCTGACTATGCTCCTCAGCATTTAAATTGTCTTTTCCTGACTACTTGCAGAATTTTCTTCTTGATCTGATGATTCTGGAGTTTGGCTATAATATTCTTGGTGTTTTCATTTTGGGATCCCTATTTGGAGGATCAGTAAATTCTTTCAATACTATTTTGCCCTCTAGTGGCAGTTCTCCTTGACAATTTCCTGAAGAATGGTGTCCAGGCTCTTTTTTTTTTATCCTGGTTTTCAGGTAGTCCAATTCTTCTTAAACGATCTATTCTGCAATTATTTTCCAGGTCAGTTGTTTTACCAATGAGGTATTTTCCAATTTCCACTTTTTTATAGGCAAATGGACCCTGCTTTTCTCTGACCTTTCTTATTTATTTTGAGATTTGTTGTCTATCCCAAGGTTCTTGTGTTAGGGGAGGGGTTTGCTTCCAGACTACCAAAGTTGAGAATACTAGATGTTTGATAGCTGACCTGAGATGTCAATGTTAGGAAATCCAGGATAATGCTCAGTGGTAACGAATGCCTGAGGTGCTCTCTCTCGTTCGTTCTCTCTCTCTCTCTCTCTCTCTCTCTCTCTCTCTCTCAATTATCTGTGTAGGAATGTCAACTACTCCTCTCTGAGTCCTTGGGGATTTGTCAGGGCTATTTCCAGGCTGTCCACAGTCCAATCCTTGTACTAGATTCAGGGTCTCTCTCTGGATGAACGTTAGGGCTGGAGAAATCAGCTGTCCTGGGTCATTGGGAAAGGTGGTATATCTGATATATGATCAAAAGATATAAACACTTAGTTATCAATATTAAAACAATCTCTGAATCACTCTTGATTGAAGACAAGTAAATTAAAAGAGTATTTAGATACTATAAAATGCCCGTTAGATTGAGTAACTGGAAAAAGGGCAGCTAGGTGATGCAATGGATAGAGCACTGGCCTTGGATACAGGAGGATGGGAGTCTGCATCCAGTTTCAGACCCTTGCTACTTGCTGTGTGACCTTGGGCAAGTCACTTAACAATGATTGCCCAGCATCAAAGGCTGTCTCCAGTCATCCTGATTCATATTTGACCATTGGATCCAGATGACTCTGGACTCACAGCTCCACCAACAGTGTAATAGTGTCCCAAATTTCCCACATCCCTTCCAACAATGATCATTATCCTTTCTGGTCATATTGGCCAATCTGAGAAGTGTGAGGTGATACCACAGAGAAGCTTTAATTTGCATTTCTCTAATAATTAATGATTTAGAGCATTTTTTCATATGGCTATGAATTGTTTTGATCACCTCATCTGCAAATTGCCTTTGCATATCTTTTGACCATTTGTGAATTGGGGAATGGCTTTATGTTTTAAAAATATGACCCAATTCTAGGTGTATTTTAGAAATGAGTTCTTTGTCAGAATCATTACTTATATAAAGATTGTTCCCCAACTTGCTACATTTCTTTTGATCTTGGTTACAATGGTTTTATCTGTGCAAAAGCTTTTTAATTTAATGTAATCGAAAATATCTAATTGGTTTTTGGTGACATTCTCCAACTCTTCCTTAGTCATAAATTGCTCCCCTTTCCATGGATCTGACAGGTAAACTAGTCCTTGATCTTCTAATTTGCTTATAGTATTGTTTTTTATGTCTAAGTCCTGTAACCATTTGGATCTTATCTTGGTAAAGGATGTTAGGTGTTGGTCTAATCTAAGCTTCTTCCATACTAACTTCCAATTATCCCAGCAGTTTTTATCAAAGAGGGAGTTTTTATCCCAAAGGCTGGACTCTTTGGGTTTATCAAACAGCAGATTACTATAATCATCTCCTGCTTTTACACCTAGTCTATTCCACTGGTCCACCACTCTATTTCTTAGCCAATACCAAACAGTTCTGATGACTGATGCTTTATAATATAATTTTAGATCAGGTAGGGCTAAGGCACCTTCTTTTGCACTTTTTTTCATTAAGCTTCTGGCAATTCTTGACTTTTATTTCTCCATATGAATTTACTTACAATTTTTTCTAACTCATAAAACTAATTTTTGGAATTCTGATTGGTAGGGCACTAAACAGATAGTTTAGTTTTCATAGAATTGTCATTTTTATTACATTAGCTCTACCTATCCATGTCCAGTTGATATTTGCCTAGTTATTTAAATCTGATGTAATTTGTGTGAGAAGTGTTTTATAATTGTTTTCAAAAAGATTCTGAGTCTGTCTTGGCAAGTAAACTGCCAAGTATTTTTTACTGTCTGAGTTTACTTTGAATGGGATTTCTCTATCTAGCACTTCCTGCTGTATCTTGCTAGACATATATAGAACAGTTGAGGAATTAAGAGGATTTATTTTATAACTTGCAACTTTCCTAAAATTGTTTATTGTTTCCAGTAGTTTTTTTGGATGATTTATTGTGATTTTCTAGATAGACCATCATGTCATCTTCAAAGAATGAGAGTTTTTATCTTCCTTCCCAATTCTAATTCCTTCAATTTCTTTTTCTTCTCTAATTGCTGTAGCTAACATTTCTAATGCAATATTGAAGAGTAATGGTGATAATGGGCACCCTTGTTTCACCACTGATCTTATTGGGAATGCCTCTAGCCTCTCCCCATTTAGTATAATGCTTGCTGATGGTTGCAGATAGATACTACTAATTATTTTAAGGAACAGTCCATTTATTCCTACACTCTCTAGTGTTTTTAATAGGAATGGATGCTGTATTTTGTCAAAAGCTTTTTCAGCATCTATTAATATGAACATATGATTTCTGATAGATTTATTGTGCATATAATGGAGTATAGTAACAGTTTTCCTTATATTAAACCAACCCTGCATTCCTGGAATAAATCCTACTTGATCCAAATGTATTATCCTAGTGATAACTTGTAATTATTTTGCTAAGATTTTATTTAAGATTTTTGCTTCTTGGGGCAGCTAGGTGGCATAGTGGATAAAGCACCAGCCTTGGAGTCAGGAGTACCTGGGTTAAAATCCGGTCTCAGACACTTAATAATTATCTAGCTGTGTGGCCTT
The DNA here is from genome assembly GCF_037893015.1 of Macrotis lagotis. NCBI lineage: Eukaryota > Metazoa > Chordata > Mammalia > Peramelemorphia > Peramelidae > Macrotis > Macrotis lagotis. The sequence goes on from NC_133663.1 coordinate 213,100,075, forward strand.
GGGCAAGCCACTTAACCCCATTGCTTTGCAAAAAAAAAACCCTAAAAAAACATTTTTGCATCTATATTCATCAGGGAAATAGGTATATAATTTTCTTTCTCTGTTTTAACTCTTCCTGGTTTAGTTAATGCACCATATTGGTTTCATAGAAAGAGTTAGGCAGAGTTTCATCTTTCCCTATTTTTTCCAAATATTTTGTATAGAATTGGAACCAATTGTTCCTTAAATGTTTGGTAGAATTCACTTGTGAATCCATCAGGCCCTGGAGATTTTTTTTTAGGGAGTTCAATGATGGCTTGTTGAATTTCTTTTTCTGAGATAGGGTTGTTTAGGTATTTAATCTCTTCTTCATTTGACCTAGGCAACTTATATGTTTTAAATATTCCTCCATTTCACTTAGATTATCAAATTTATTGGCATAGAGTTGGGGAAAATAATTTCAAAATATTACTTTAATTTCCTCCTCATTGGTGGTGAGTTAACATTTTTAATTTATAATACTAGCAATTTGCTTTTCTTCTTTCTTTTTTTAATCAAATTGATGAGAGGTTTATCAATTTTATTGTTTTTTTCATATTACCAACTTTTGGTTTTATTTATTAATTCAATAGTTTTTTGCTTTAAATTTTATTAATTTCTCTTTAATTTTTTGAATTTCGAATTTGGTTTTTAATCGGGGATTTTTTATTTGATCTTTTTCTAATTGATTTAGTTCCATGTTTAGTTCATTGATTTCCTCTTTCTCCAATTTATTCATATAAGCATTTAGAGCTGTAATATATCCCCTGAGAGTTGCTTTGAATGAATCCCATAGGTTGTGGTATGTTGTTTCATTATTATCATTATCTAGGATAAAATGTTTAATTCTTTCTATAAATTGTTTTTTGGTCCACTCATTTTTTAAAATGAGGTTATTCAGTTTCCAATTTGTTCTGGGTGTATATCTCCTTGGCCCAGTATTGCAAAGGACTTTTATTGCATTGTCATCTGAGAAAGATATATTCATTATTTCTGCCTTTCTGCAACTGATCATTAGGTTTTTATGTCCTAGTACATGGTCAATTTTTGTATAAGTTCCATGTACTGAAGAGAAAAAGGTATATTCTTTTCTATCCCCCCTTCAGTTTCCTCCATATATCTACCATATCTAATTTTTCCTAACAACCTATTTACCTCCTTAACTTCTTTCTTGTTTATTTTATGATTCGATTTATCTACATCTAAGAGGGGGAAGTTGAGGTCTCCCACTAGTAGAATTTTGCTGTGTATGTCTTTCTGTAGTTCTTTCAGTTTCTCCTCTAAGAATCTGGGTGCTGTCCCACTGGGTGCATATATATATATATATATATATATATATATATATATATATATAATATACATTATATAATTATATATATATATATATTCAGTATTGAAATGACTTTATTGTCTATGGTACCTTTTAGGAGGATAAAGTTTCTTTCCTTATCTCTTTTAATGCTATCTATTTTTGCTGCTGCTTTGTCTGAGATAAATATTGTTACCCCTGCTTTTTTTACTTCAGGTGAAGCAAAATATATTTTGCTCCAACTTTTTACCTTTACTCTATATGTATCTCTCTGCTTCAAATGAGTTTTTTTGTAAGCATCATATTGTAGGATTCTGGTTTTTAATCCACTCTGCTACCTGCTTACATTTGAAGGGAGAGTTCATCCCATTCACATTCAAGGTTATGATTACTAATTCTTTATTGCCCTCCCTGCTATCTTCCCTCTGTTTGTATTTTCCCCCTTCCCCTCTTTATCCATATTCTCCAGTATTTTGTTTCTGAATACCAACCCCTTCAGTGTGTTTACTCTCCTATATTGCCCCTCCCCTTTCTTTCCCCTTTCCCTTCTTCTCTTTTCCCTTCCCTTCCTTTTGTTATTTCCCCTTTCCCCCCCTCCCCTTCCCTTTCTCCATCCCCCCATCCCCTTTTCCCCTTTTGATACTTGAAAGGTTGGATGTTTTATACCTTAACTGAGTATGTGTAGGTTGACTTTAAGCCAAGTCTGATGAGAAGAAGATTCACATGTTTCTCATCTCCTCCCTTCTTCCCCTCTATTACCATAGGTTTTTTGTACCTCTTCATGTAATGAGATTTACCCCATTCAATCCCCTCCCTCCTCCCATCTCTTTCTTGTCCCCATCTTTAAGGAAGTAGTGTTTTTTAGATCATTCTATCTAAGTCATAGAAAATTCTGAATGTCTATCCCTTCTAGTTCAGTATATTCTATCGAATAGAGTCAAAATTCCTGAGAGTTATTAGAGTCTTTCTCCCAAGTGGGGTTAAGACCAGTTAGATCCCATTACATAGCAGTCTCATGGATAGGTCATGAATATCCATCATTTCTAGCTAGGTATATTCTCTCTGTTAGAGTTACAGTTCTCAAGATTCATGAGAATCTTTTCCCCCCATGGCATATAGCCAGTTTCAACTTACTGGATAGCATTTTTTTCCCTTTTACAGCCCCCTTTTTTCCCCTTTTCATGTGTCCCTTGAACCTCCTGTTTGATGTCCAAATTTTCTGTTTAACTCTGGTCTTTTTATCAGAATGTTTTGGAATTCTTCCATTTCATTAAATGTCTATCTTTTCCCTGGAAGAGAAGGCTCAGCTTTGCAGGAAATTGGATTCTTGGCTGCATTCCAAGCTCCCCATGCTTTTCAAAATATCTTATTCCAGGCCCTTCAATCTCTTAATGTTGATGCATCCAGGTCCTGCATAATCCTTACTGTGGCTCATTGATATTTAAATTGTTTTATTCTGGCTCCTTGCAGGATTTTCTCTTTTATCTGATAGTTCTGGAATTTAGCCACAAAATTCCTTGGTATTTTCATTTTAGTATTTTTTTCTGGTGGGGATCAATGTCCTGTTTCAATAACTGCTTTGCCCTCCTATTGCATGATATCAGGACAGTTTCCATCACTAGATCCTGTAATATTAAGTCCAGCCTTTTTTTCTCTTCAATGTTTTCAGGAAGTCCTATAATTTTCAGGTTGCCCCTTTTCTATCTATTCTTGAGGTCAGTGGTTTCATTGATGGAGTATTTTACATTTTCTTCTATTTTTTCTATTTTTTGATTTTGTTTAACTGACTCTTGCTGTCTTATGGAGTCAGTTTCTGTAGACTCCATTCTATTTTGGGGGGAGGAGTTTTATTCATTAACCTTTTGCAACACCGTTTCCAATTGGTCAATTCTACTTTTGAAAGAGCTTTCCAATTGGCCAATTGAGGTTTTGAGAGAGAAAAAAATTTATCTTTAATACCAAAATATATAATAACCAATATCCTTTGAAATATTTTTCATGATCTCCATAAATACAGTAAAAGACTATCCTTCTACTTTTTATCTTTGCTTCTTCAAGAATTGTGAGACTTCTCTTCACATAAAATGGATGGGGTCTTAAGTTTTATAACAGAGGTTTGTAAGATCTTGAAGATTACACTAGAAATCTTTCAAGTAATATCTCTAATAACAAATCAAGTTTATGTTATACAGACCAACATAAATGAGCATTTAGAAACTTGTTATGAGCAGGCTGAATAATTAATGTTAAATTTCTTGACCATGAGAACTCATGAATCAAAGATATTTTTAATTACTCTTAATTCCTGAGTCTTTTTGTGAAATAATGATGTCAGAGTAGTAAACTGGGACAAAATATACTTTATGAACCTTCAATAAGTTTTAATTTGCCTATTAATAGTTCTCTGTGAGACACATGGCAACTAGGATAGTGTGCAAGGAATCACACATTGCCAATCTGAATTCTCAATATAAAATAATGTTGTAAAATAAAATTACCCATCAGTCAAGGTAACGGATGGCCTTACTAAGGACAAAAGTCAATAAGTCATACAAAATTGTTTCTTCTTTGCTATTACTAGATGTAAAAGCAAATTTTTATTTTCTTTCTTTTACTATTCTTCAATATTTGTGTTTCAATAAATTCTTCTCTGTGTTAGAAAAGAAATATATTCATTTAGGTTAGGGAAAAATTTTGCTTGGTCATATTGCATTCAGATTTCTTTTAGCTTCTTTCACCCAAAACAGCAAATTGCTGTATTTCAAATATCTCAACAAACTATCAATATATTCCTGTCATAGAAAATGTCTCTTACTCTGTTTCTTACAGATGGAATGTGGGTGTACTTTCTATATTTGACTTAATTTGATGCAAGTTTAATCTCTCCTGCCAATGAGTGCAATGTATCTGGGAATTTTGTAATAAAAATATTTTCTCTAAAATATGAAAAATAAAGCTCAAGGAAATATAAAGCTAAAGATAAATTAGATTTTTTAACTTTCTCAAACATTTCACCTCTGTGTTAAAACTTTAAGCATGAGATTTATAATATGACATCCCTTAACTAATGTAAAATGCTGCTTTCTTTAAGTGCTTCCAACTCCTAGCAAGGATATGCAAGCACATTATCTAGGAAAGCTGTAAAATTTAAGGCAATATTTGTATTTTTTTATTGTAATAATCATCTAATTATAATCATCTAAATACTTTATATCCTCTCACAAAATTACTGGGGAAAGATCATATCTTGTTACTTAATTTTTTTCTGAAGAATTTTCAACTCTTTTTCTTAGGCTGGCACCAGAGGGTAGACTGAGAAAAGGTGGGTAGAAGCTTCACAGATGGAAAATGAGCTTTAATCTAACCTGAGTTTACCTGGTGTTAGTAAATTCACTTATTTTTTTAAATACCTTGATAATTAAATTTCAATATTATTGATTTATTTTGTGATATTATGTTTTATTTCATGTATTTAAAATTAACTCTAATAAAATAAGATCCATATTTTCCATTACATTTCCAGGGGGAGAATCATGATATAAGGTCAAAAAGATGTGATTTAAAGAAAATCTTTATAACTATTAAAACTATTGAGGAATAAAACTACTTAAGGATGAAGTAGTTTTCTTTTCAAAAGAACTCTTCAAGTAGATGTGGGTATCAGCTTACAGAAGGGTATAAAAGTGATCTTCCTAAAATAAGGGTGGAACTCCAACAGATAAACAGCCAACATTCCAATTTTATGCTAAAAGGAATTCTTATGAGCATTATTTTGAATTAATCACTGAACTTCTTCAATGTCAAAATCTGAATCATTGTTCTGCTACTTATAGCTTCTAATTAGGGAAAAGTCACTTAATATCTTTATTTATTTTTTAATATATTTATTTTTATTTTTGTACAAATGATGTTTTTATACATTACTAAAATATTCTTGTTTAAAAGTAAACATAATATCCCCTTTCCCCACAAAGTATAGACCCTCAAGAGCAATAAAGTAAAGGAAAGAGAAAAAATAAAAATTTAAAAATTTAAAATGTGCTTCAGTCTGTGTTCCAACACCACCAGCTTTGTTAAGGGTGGATCACATTCTATAAGTCTATCACAAAAGCTACTTCCATATTTTTCCACTGCTGCCATTGCTCATCACAACTCCCTCCATTCATACCTGCCCACTACCTATACTTTATTTTCTCTCTCCTTTCCCTCTGTCCCTGTTCTTAAATATGCTGTAGTGTAGCAGAGTAGTGCAGCAGACTGATCACAAGCCCTGGGGCCAAGAGGTCCCAAGCACAGAAACTACACCTAAGGCCCAGCAACCATACATCCCTGTGGTCCTGGATAGGCAACCCAAGTTCAGCCCCTTGCATAGGGTAAAAAAAGAAAATGTGTTATATCTGACCACTCTCCCCAATGTTCCTCCATCACTCACACCCCCCTTCCCCCATCCCCCTTCTCTCCTTTTTATTCTAGATGTCTATACCCCATTGAGCATATATGCTGTTTCATCTCCAAGCCCTCTCTGATGAGAGTGAAGATTCCCTCATTCCCCCTCACCTTCCCCCTTCCATATCACTGCAATAGCTCACTTCAATAAAAATATTATTATATGAAATATCTTAGCCTATTCCACCTCTCCTTTCTCTTATTCACATCACATTTTTCTTTTAGCCATTGTCTCCATTTTTACAATATATTATATCTTTAAATTCAGCTCTCTCCTATGTTTCATTCATAACAGCACCTTATAACTGGCTCTATTAAATGAGAAATTTCATAAGAGTATTATCAGTATCATTTTCTATATAGGAATACATGTAGTTCATCATCATTGAGTCCCTCATACTTTACCCTTCTCCTCCATTCTTTGCTTTACCTGAGTCATTTATTTGAACATCAAACTTTCTGTTTGGCTCTGCTGTTTCAACGGGAACAATTGAAATTCCCCTGGTTCATTGAAAGTCCATCTTTTCCCCTAGAAGAAGATGTTCAATTATTCTGGTTAGTTGATTCTCAGTTGCATTGCCAGTTCTTTTGCCTTCCAGGATATTATATTTTAAGCCCTATGAGCCTTTAATGTAGTTGCTGCTAAGTCTTGTGTGATCCTGACTGCAGTTCCACAATATTTGAATTGTGTCCTTCTGGCTGTTTGTAATATTTTCTCTTTAATTTGGGAGTTCTGGAACTAGGGTAAAACACAGCCAACAATGTGGGGGTTTTTCTTTTCTGGATCTCTTTCCGGGGGAGATCAGTGGATTCTCTCAATTTCAATTTTGCCCTCTGCTTCTAGGATATCAGGGCAATTTTCCTGTAAGAATTCTTTAAAAATGTAATCAAGTCTCTTTTCCTGATCATGACTTTCAGGTATCCCAATAATTTTTAAATTATCTTTCCTGAATCTGTTGTCTAGGTCAGTTGTTTTTTCAATGAAATATTTCAGGTTTTCTTTTAATTTTTCATTCTTTTGATGTTGAAGTATTATGTCTTGACTTCTCATAAAGTCAACAACATCCTTTAACTCCATTCTACATCTGAAGGATTTGTTTTCCTCAGAGAGTTTTCTTATCTCTTCTTCTATCTGCCAATTGTGCTATTTAAAGCATTCTTCTTCTCAATAACGTTTTGAACTGTTTTATCCATTTGACTTATGCTGTTTTTTGACAGGTTATTTTCTTCAGCATTTTTTTGGATCTCCTTGATTAAGCTGCTGGCTTCTTTTTCATGTTTTTCCTCCATCTCTCTCATTTCTTTTCCCAATTTTTCTTCTATCTCCCTTACTTGATTTTCAAAATCTTTTTTGAGCTCTGTCATAGCCTGAGCCTAATTTCCAATTTTCTCAGTCTTTAGATGCATAAGCTCGTACTTCCTCATCTTCAGATTGAGTATATTGATCCTTCTTGGGTCCATAGACAATGTATTTCTCAATGGTGTTCCTCTTTTTTCTCTTTTTATGCATTTTCCCATCCTTTTCCTGGTTTTGGGATGCTTCCTGAGCTTTTGAGTATTACTGGGGGACACTCCCCCCACAAGGATCTCATCTCAGTGTGTGAAGCTCTGTCTTCTCTCTGGGTCTGTGAATGAATGCAAGTGCTTCCCTCTGCTATGGGGCTGAGGTGGAGGAGTGGGGGCTGTTGTTCTATGAGAGGCCTAGACTGTGATCAGGATCTGAATGTGGTCAGAGTCCCAGAGTTCTGTTCCAGGTACAAAGGACAGACCTCAGTAATCTCTCTCCACTGGCCTACCTTTGGTAGGCTGAGCACTCAAGGCTCAGTTGCCTGGGGTCTCCTGATTATAGGCTCCATTTGCTTACATTTCCTGGATCTGGGCTACCTTGGTTATCTCTGCTAGCTGAGTGCCCTGAGGTCTGGGCTTCATGTGCTTGCCCTGGCAGAGGTTCCCCCACTGATCTTACAAGTTTTGCCTAGTGCTCCCCTGGGTATAGGTCAGGAAACTGCCTCTGTTACTGTGAATCACAGCTCCCAGAAGCCCTGGAGCTTCCTCTGGGAGGCTGAAGTTCCTTCATTCTGGCAGGCTGCCCCTCTAGCCCTGTGGAGCAGAGCCTTTCCACTGTTTTCCAGGTTATCTTGGTCTGGAAAATTACCTCACTGGATCCATCTGTGGGTTCTGTCTCTTCAAAATTCATTTATGGTCATAATTTTATGATTTTTGAAATTTTTTGGAGAGAACACCTAGGAGAGGCTCTTCTGTTGCCATCTTGACTATGGCCCACTTAATATCTTTAATCTCACTTCCCTTGCCTATACCAACTATCTTACGTATAGAAATTCATCATTGGAGAAGAAGAAATAATGAAGAATTAAAATTCAATATGTATGCAAACTATTGAGTTTTTTAAGAAAAAAATAATTTCCATAGGTATCATGAAATTAAAAGAAAAAAAAACAGGCCAGTGTTGGTACATTGGAAAGAATATTGTAACCTTGAGTCAAAGAATGTGAGTATGGATCCCAACTCTACTGCTTCCTCTTTCTGACTTTTGGCAATCTATTTCACTGTGCCAGACCTCAGCTTTATCTTCAGCAAAATAAATATGGGATACATGATGTCTAAGGGCTCTTCTAGCTCCAAATCTTATATGCTATTAAATTCCCCCATAGAAGCACAAATAAACATTGCCCTGTATAGTCATTAATGGTGAAATCCAAGAAATAGAAAGTAGACCAAATGACAGCTTCCCTTATGTTCATTCAGCCTTCTTGACTATGATGCCACTTAATGGTAGTCCTGTCTTGGAATTTTCATAGGTGAAGTATATCTATGAACCATAAATGTTTAAATTATAATAATATAATAAATTCATATTGGCAAATAAGAATATGAGCAATATTTGAAAAATATAATTAAGTATAATAGATCTATCAAAACCTCTGCTTTAGCATTATAATGTATACCCTACAATGTTGCTACTTCTTCCTTTTGCTCATCAACATTTTTTAATCTAGTCTATTAGCAATTTTTTTCTGTAGACAAACATTTTTATGGGAAATGTGGAATTACCTTTGTATAAAAATTTATTATTGAAGGCATCACTTCGGGAAAGTAATTCCAACCATCTTAACTTTACGGTCCAAGTAGCAATAACAGGAACGACTTCACTAAGACAGGCAGATAAGTAGAACTGGAACTGAGCAATTTAAAGTTCAATGGAATTCCATAAGGAAACGGTTTGCAACAAAATAGAATTTTGTGGATTTTTAAAACATCATTATTCAGTTGTGACTTTGTGATATCAATTTTCCTTTGAAAAGTTATTAAAGGGGTTTGTCATTTCCTTTTCCAGCTCCATTTTGCAGATGAGAAAACTGAGGAAAATAGGATTAAGTGTTTTATCCAGGGTCACACAGTAGTGCATGAGATTGGACTTGAATTTAGGAACACCAGTCTTCCTAGCTTAGGTCAGATTCTCTATAGAGTCCTCTTTATTCTTGTTTTTTAAAATACTCAAGTATTATCAAATTCACCTTTTTTCTGAATATATTGTAAATACAGAATATAATATTTAGATCTCCTATTTTCTGACAAACTGACCAGGAGTCATTTTATTTTATAAGAAACCTGGTTTCAACACATTCATCTCAGGTATGAAAACCAAAAGTATATGAACAGAAAGTCAAGAAAAAAGTGAATTCTCATTTTGATTGTACTAAAAATGTTATGAGATACTTCATGACAATGAATCTAGAAAATAAATGTTGAGCAAGCTTTTAAAAATATTTATATAAAGTTATCATGAAATAAATTTTATTCATTTGTTAAGATGAAAAACCAAAATTGCTTTCTGTTTGATTCTTAGAACTGATGATCCTTTGTTTAGGGTACACATTAATTCTTTAAAAAATTTTTTTTTCTTAATGAAAGATTTTATTTATTTTGAGTTTCACAAATTTGTTTTGTTTTTCAGGTTTTTGCAAGGCTAATGGGGTTAAGTGGCTTGCCAAAGGCCACACAGCTAGGTAAATATTAACTGTCTAAGCCAGGATTTGAACCCAAGTACTCCTGACTCCAAGGCTTGTGCTTTATCCACTGGGCCACCTAGCTGCCCCAGAGTTTCACAAATTTACCTCTATTCTTGCTTCCCTCCACCAAACCCCAAGAGAAGGCAGTCTATTAGTCTTTACATTTTTCCATTGGTATACATTGATCTAAGTTGAATGTGATGAGAGAGAAATCAAATCCTTAAGGAAGAAAAATAAAATATAGGTCATATCAAAATTACATAAATTCATTCTCTGGATACAGATGGTATTCTCCATCAGAGAAAGTCCAAATTTTTCTCTGATTGTTGAACTCTTGGAATGAGCAAGTCCATCAAGGGTGATGATCACCCCATGTTGCTGTTAGGGTGTACAAAGTTTTTCTGGTTCTGCTCATCTCTCTCAGCATCAGTTCATGCAAATCCCTGAATTCCCAGCCCTCCTGATTTCTTTTTTTTTTTGGTTAATATGAATTTATTTATACATTACTAAAATATTCTTGTTTACGAGTAAACATAATACCCCTCCCCCCCACAAACATATAGAACCTCATGAGAAACAAAGTAAAAGAAAGAGGAAAAAATGTGTTTCAGTAGGTGTTCTGATACTATCATCTCTTTCTTGGGTAGATTGCATTCTTTATCATAAGCCCATCACAGAAGTTACTTCTATATTTTTACACAGTTGTTGTTGTTGATTGCAATTCACTCCATCCATTTCTCCCTACTACCATATATTATATTTTCTCTCTTCTTTCACCCTGTCCCTCTTCAAAAATATGCTGTAGGGTAACTGAGTGGCTCAATGGACAGACCACTGGCTCTGGCCCACATACCACCCCAGAGACCCAGCAACCACATGGCCCTGTGGTGTCAGTACCTTGTAAAAAGTAAGAAAGAAAAATTTTTCTATCTATCTATTCTCTCCTATGATCTATCCTCTCCTCAGTCACCAATATCCCTCCCTTCCCTATTCCCCTTCTCTCTTTTACTCTAGATATCTATAACCCATTGAGAATTTATGCTGTTTCCACTATGAAGCATAGTGGAAACCTTCCCCCCTTCCATATCATGGCAAAATCTCATTGAAAAAAAAGCTTTTTATATGAAATATCTTAACCTATTCCAGCTCTCCTCTCCTTCTCCCAGTACATTTCCCTTTTAGCCATTGACTTCATTTTTTACAATATATTATATATTCAAATTCAACTTTCTCTTGTGCTTCATCTATAAAAGATCCTTCTACCTGCCCTATTAAATGAGAAGGTCCATATGAGTATTATCAGTGTCATTTTTCTAAGCAGGAATAAATACAGTTCATATTCATAATTTACCCTTCACCTCCACTCTCTATGATTTACTTGAGTCCTGTACTTGAAGGTCAAACTTTCTGTTCAGCTCTGGTTGTTTCAACAGGAAGATTTGAAATTCCTCTGTTTCATTGAAAGTTCATCTTTTCCCCTGGGAAAGAAAGTTCTTAAAAATGAAACAAGGAAGAAATAAAATTGTAAGCAAATTTAATTTTTAAAACAATATTGTTCTATATTTTTGACAGTTTAAATGAGAAGAGATAATGTTAATAATATAAAGAATTCCTGAACTTCATCCCTTGATAACTTGCCTATTTCATTTAAAGACAAACCTATTGGGGCAGCTAAGTGGCGCGGTGGATAGAGCACTGGCCATTGAGTCAGGAGTACCTGAGTTCAAATCCTCAGACACTTAATAATTACCTAGCTGTGTGACCTTGAGCAAACCACATAAGCCCACTGCCATGAAAAAAAACTAAAAAAAGACAGGCCTATTATTCTAGTTAGCTATATTCCCAAACTCGTATCCTATTCTTCTCTGTTCTTTCTCCTCCTGTCTAATCAGGTAATAAATTTTAAAAATTCTGCCTTCACTCTCTTTGTCTCCCTATAGGCAAAGCTAATAGATTTTTAGAAATACTAGATCCTGCATCAGTGAGGAAATGTAGTTTAACTACAAGATTATTTAAGTATACATACATTTATGAAAAGTAATTCATTGAATAAAATTAGCAAGACTTATAAATATTACATTGTCAATTGTATTTTCTTCATTTATAAAGTAGGATACAAGGGATTCCATGAACTACACTGATATTATCCAGAAAACTTGGGAATTTCAAAAGCCTTATGGTAGAATGTATATACAAGGTAGATCACTTCTATAAATTTGTTCAAGTTCAGAATTCTGAACTTAATTCTGAATTCTGAAAAGGTCTGGTCTCTTTTTCACATGCAGTCCTCAAATAATGCAAATCAAAGTTCTATACTCTCCAGATTTTCTCTTTCCAATCTAATAATCCCTAGCTCCTAACATGGGGATTATATTTCTAGGAATACTGTTAGAATGATGAACAAATTGGACAGGTAAATTATTTTTTAAATTTTTTTAGGGTTTTTTTTTGCAAAAGAATGCAGTTAAATGCCTTGTCCAAGGTCACACAGATAGGTAATTAGTAAGTGTCTGAGGTCATATTTGAACTCAGGACCTCCTGACTCCAGGGCCAGTGGTCTATTCACCGTGCCACTTAGCTGCCTCCTGAACAGGTAAATTCTTACAGATGTCCCCTCAAACACCTTAGTTTTCCAAGCAACAAGTCCAGTGAATTACACCTGGATGCTACTTCAATGCACAAATCAGTGTTCATACATTTGCTTATCTAAAAGCATATGTGTAAATACACACATACACACACATAAAGAGAGAGAAAGAGGAAATCCTTTAATTTCAAAGAGACAAATTCATTTATGTATAATTTATAATCAAATCATAGAATTGAAATTTCCTTCCATTAATGCAAATCAGAAGTATTCTATTCCTACTCATTCTATGTGACTTCTATTCAAATTCTCCCATAAGCTTGGAAAGAGATCAACATGGTACAAGAGGACTTCTCTTTAGTGACAATGCCAATACAGTTGTGGAACACTTTAGTTGTCTGCATGTCATTTGTTGCCCCTAGGCACAAGTGTAGCCTATCATGGCTTTGTATCATAATTACTTGATTATTTTTGCCTATGTTTCCAATTTCTTTATTTGTTTCAGTTGCATACTTCAGTCTCTTATGTTGCCATTTTCTGCTTCATCTTCTTCTGTGCGTTATTCATTTTTAAACTCCTTCCAGGATCTATGCATTAATATTCAATAACACTGATAAAATGCTGATATTTAAATCCAATTTATGCAGCCATTCCTTAAAGTCCTATGGAGACAGGCAAGTGAAGAAGCATCAGGTGCAGATACACTGGGAGCTGTAGGCATAATCCTCCACACAGATGACCCAAGACATAAGATCATAGCTTCTTCAAAGAAGATTCCATTCTCCATTGGTGCAAGGAACATGCACACATTCATAGACCATGCAAGATCCAGTAGACCTGAAAGATGAACAGCTCTTGTTGTGAGAGATCTCAGCAGGTATAGAATTCAAATAACAGCCCTGAGAGAAACAAGTCTGGCAAATGAAGGCCAGTTTACTGAGGTCAGAACTGGATACATGTTTGTTTTTTTTTTCTGGAGTGGCCACAGTGAAAGGGAGAACCATGTACCTGGGTTAGGTTTCATAATCAAAACTAATCTAATCCACATTATTGAATGCCTATCAAAACAGTGAATGACAGACTCATGACAATAAGATTGCCATACCACTATCACCACTGTCTATGCTCCCACCATGATGAACATTAATGAAGTTAAAGAAAATTTTTATAAAGACCTGGAGACCCTTATCATCAATGTACCAAAAGAAGACAAGTTTATAATTCTGAGTGATTTTAATGAGAGAGTAGGCTTAGATTACTTGACCTGTAAGGGAGGCCTTGGGAGGAATTGAGTTGGAAACAATGCTCACCTTCTACTGAAGATTTGTATATCTCACAACTTTCTCCTCACAAGCACTGTCTTCCATTCACCTAAATGCAATAAAATTTCCTGGATGCACTCTACTAGTTAACATTGGCATCTATTAAACTTTGTGATTGTAAGGAGAAGAGACTGACAGTATTGGGAGTGACAAAGGCGATGTGTGTTGTAGAGTCCTGGACTGATCACAGATTCATTCTCTGTGTTAAATATTCACATTCAACTGAAGTGATGGCCCCAAGGAAAAGTGAACACTAGAAGAATTAATATCAAGAGATTAGAGTGTCTCTCTGGATGGAACAGTTTGTTGCTAATACACAGTTGGCAAAAGTGGCAAAGCACCAGCTGAGATCTACAAGGTGGGGAGTCCATTGCTCCTCCAAAAACTGACTGAAATTTTACATTTTATGTGGTATGAAGGGGTTATTTCCCATGAATTCAAGGATGCCTCCATGGTCCAACTCTATAAAGGTAAAGGGAATATTCATTGTTGGTAAGATTCTCATCAGAGTTCTTCTCAATAGGCTGATCTTTCACATGGTAGATAGTCACCTCCCTGAGAGCCAGTGTGGTTTCAGAAAGACTTAAGGAACAGTCAATATGGTGTTTGCTGCCCAATAACTCCAGGAAAAATGCCAGGAACAGAGCAGAGGTCTGATCACAACATTTATAGATTTGACCAAGGCCATTATACCATCAATCATGAGGGTTTTTGGAAAATCTATGACAAAATTTGATTACCCAGAGAAGTTAATCAATATTATACATAAATTATACATAAATAAATTTAATGATGTTAACTATCCTTGGTTCTGGATAGTGGATGATGCACTGAGATTTCCCAGTCACCAATGTAGTAAAACAAGGATATGTCCTTGCTCCCATACTTTTTAGTATGATGTTCTCAGTCATGTTATCAAATGCTTTCACTGAGGATGAACAGGATGAACCCCAAGGTCAGTTACCCTATTGATGGCAAATTCTTGAACTTGAAAAGGCTATAAGCCAAGACTAAAATGGAGGGAGTATGGTACATAATCTTCTGTTTGCAGATGGTTGTGCATTCAATGCAGTCTCTGAAGCTGAGAAGTAAAGAAGTATGGAACAATTCTCTACTGCTTATGCTAATTTTGGCCTAACAATTCACACCAAGAAAAAACTGGAGCTCCATCAACCAGCACCACAACATTCATATATAGAAACATTGATTAGAGTAAATAAAGAAGTTTTGAGTACTGTTAACAAGTTCACTTACCTTGGCAGTGTTTTATCCAATGAGGTACATATTAACAATGAGATTGATACATATATTGCAGAGCTACCTCATTATTTGGGAGGGTCCAAAAAAAAGTATGGGAGAGAAGAGGTATTACACTGACTACCAAACTGAAGGTCTATAAGAGCTGTTGTGCTGATCTTACTGCTATATGCCTTTGAAACCTGGACAATCTACCAGTGCCATGTCAGGAAACTGAATTGCTCCCATTTAAATTGTTTTAGGAATGATCTGAAAATCATCTGGCAGAAGAAACCAAGCAATAGGATCCTTTCTCAAACTAAATTGTTTAACATTCCAACATTATTACAGAGGGTACAATTATGATTGACTAGATACAGTGTTAGAATGCCAGACATAAGCTATTTTATAGAAAACTCACACAGGGCAAACACTCGCAAGGGCTTCAGAAGAAAAAATACTAATACAGACTGAAGGTCACATTGAAGAACTTTTGTACAGTGACTGGTATATAATAAGTGCTGTATACATGTTTCGTCATTTTATTATAATATTCAAATGAGATGTCAAAATGCAGCAAAAATTGGAAATATATATAATATCAACTTCAGTCATTTTTGAAGGAGAAGTTAGATGGTGCAGAGGATAGAGCACTGGCCTTGGAATCAGGAGGAACAGGAGTTCTTATCAAGTTTCTGATAAACTTAACCCTGATTGCCCAACACCCAGTGTCATCCCCAGTCTTCCTGATTCATATCTAACCACTGGACCCAGATGATTCTGGAGGAGAAAGTGAAACTGGTAACTTAGCACAGCCGCTCCTCACTCAAATGCAATTTATGTACTAATCATGCCATCACCTCCCTGGTGTTTTGGGCTTCTTTGAAAATGAAGGGCAAACATTTTTAACTCATTTTAAAAATTCTTCCAAACTTATTTCCTACAATAGTGCAAATGAATTTATTTTAAGATTTGATGAAAATGTCCTAGTTCATTTTCTTAATATAAAAAATAAAGTTCCTTCAAAGTGGGTTAGGAGAGAGGAATACTGGGTATTTTATTATATCTTCTATCATCTTAGAAATAGATTTAGTCAATAAGACATAGATTCTAGTCATGATGCCATCAATGGAAATTAAAATATAATTAACCCATAATAGACATAATTGAAGTTCAAATAACTTTTTTTTGAACATTAATAATGACTCTGAACTCCTCAGGCATTCTCTTCATTGCAAACTATCTCCACATCTGCTTCAATACACAGGACAAACTTATATCACAGAACCTGATTTGAAAGGGATCTCAGTGATGATTCAATTAAATTTATGCATGAAAGCATGATTCACTGTGATATTCATAATAAGGGGCTAAATATTTAAATTTCTGGTTAATGTATTAATTGAGGGGAATCCACCATATTTCCAGTAGCTAATAACAATTTTAAATAAATCAAATTTTCAGTGCTTGTTTTGTTTTTCCCCTGACTTAAATTTGCTTCTTAAAAATTTCCACTTAGTGCTTGGATTCTTTCCTATATGAATTCTTTATATACTTAAACATAGCTATCATTTTATCGCTGAGCCTTTTTCTTGAAAAAGTTCCCTAGTTGCTTCAACAAGTTCTTATTTAATACCAATTTATGGTACTTAAACATCTTATCTTCATCTGAATTTTCTCTAGTTTTCACTGCTATTAAACTGGAGTGCCCAGAACAAAGCACAGTATCTGAGTCTGATAAAATAATTCTTTCTGCTTAGAAACAATGTCTCTTTTAATGCTATCAAATGTTAATTTTTTCACTTTGTTTTTTATAACTGAAGCATACACTACTGATTCATATACAGTTCACTAAAATTCAAAAGTTCTTTTTTTCTGAGAAGGGTTTTCTAGATCTAAAACTCTCATGTTTTTCTTGTGAAAATGTTTTTGTGAATTTTGAGACAATATTTTATATTTATTCTTATTGAACTTTATCTTATAAATAGATTAAGCCTAGTGTGACTGGAAACATTTTTTAAGCATGATAAAAGATGGAGATATAAAGGCCATGCTTTCAAGGTGCCCAATATTCTATTATATCAGAATCATTTTAGATCACAGTTGAGTTGCCCAATTTTTCTCTGTTGCTGTTAAATGGATATTTCCAACTTTGTATCATCTATAAATCTGATAAGTAGACTATTCATGTTTTTTATACAAAAAGGAAATGAAATAGCCTGATTAAGATTTACCTTTGGTTTCTCAGACCAATCGTCTTTTTAATGATCTATCCTACCACTTTCCTAGAAATCAAAGTTATACTCATTAGGATTGTACTTTGTAAACTCTAATTGCCTTTTTTGAAAATCATGGTAGCATGTCACTAAATCTTGTAGTACTGCTACTATTTTCCAAATATCACTATAAGTGACTCCTAAGTCACATATGTAGATTCTTTTGGAACTTGATCTATGAGACTTAATTGCATCAAGGATCCCTAGATGCTCTCTTTACCTTCACTATCAACTTCCTATAGATTTTCATCCTGTCAATCCAAGTTAAAAGGTCTTTCCACCTCGGAAGAAAAAGCAGAAGCAAACTAAGAAATGACCCCATCTTTTCCAATCAAAAATCCCCTTTCTTCTTGGTTCTCTTTCCTTCCCCGATACAATAAAAAGAGAAACAAAAGCTGCCTTTTGTTTTTTTGCTTCCCTTTATGATCCTCAGATCATTTTGAGCTGTAACCCTTCTGACACTATTTTTAAAGACCAATGTCATATTCTTATATTTATCCTCTATGTTCTTTTGGTGTCCTTTGGTGTCCTTTTTCCTTTTTGTTAAATGAATTTGGCCTTTGACTTTTGTTATTTAGTTGCGATAGTCTCTTCAGACAAATCACCTTTTTCTTCAATGAAATAATTCCATTTTGATATTTGGAATTTTATTTCTAAATTCTTGTTAGTTTCTATTGACCTTGTTATAAAATGGTTACTATTTATTTCCTCTTCCACAGTAGACAGATTTTATGGGTAATGCACATTAATTGTTTTTAAGAGTCCAGAGAGGAAAGAGCAAGTATCCAAGAAGAGGAGATGGTCCAGATTGTTCAATACTAATAAGTTTCCTATGAGGAATGGACATGGAAAAAAAGTCTATTGGATTTGGCATTTATGACATCTGTTTACTTTGAAAAGATATTTCAGGTGAAAGAGGTCTAAGGAAGTTATTGAGAAACTGAGAAATTTGAAGAACAAGGAAATATGAACTTAACAAGAGAAGTAAGATTGGGAGGGAAAGAATCTGAATTATGTAACCTACCTGTATTTCTTCACATTGAGGAAGATCATTCTTTTCCACAAAATTGAGGAGAGTGGGAAGATTATTATAATCCATTTCCCTGAGTACAGAACCTGCAGAAGAATCGCTAGTTGATAGAAAACAAGTTATTAAAAACTATTTCATTATGTTTATCTACTTTCAAGATGATTTTTTGCCATTCATTGCCAATATACTTGACTTTCACGGAGATTAGAAGCTTCTCTACAGCTTTTAGAATTTCCTGTATCATATGCAGGTCAAGTAATTTTCTTAGGGAAATATAGCCTTTTCTCATTCTAAGTAGGACTTCAACTGAGTTCTCCATTTTAATATTATTTCTCTATCCATTGTACAACACTACCATGTATGTTATATATGGATACAAACATGTATAATATGTATATATTTGCATATATATCTACTGAAAGAAAATATCAATATTTTCTAGTCCCATTAAACTATCTCAACATTCTTGATATTCACATTCATTGATCAAGAAAATTCATTAACTTCAGTTTTTAAAATTAACCTAGGAGTTTAGTTTAGTAGTATCAGAATTTATCCACAACACTAAGTTATACAGAAATTTATATTTTCAAATTCAAGCTTAAATGGCAAATCCAATTGAGGGAAAGAATAAAATTTGATTTAAGTTACAAAAATCTTCTTTTTTAAAAGATTTATTTATGCATTTTCCCAGAGCAAATGAACTGAAGCCCAAATGATTTATTCAGAAACTATCTTCCTAAAACATCTAATACTTAAACATATTAAAACTTTCAATTGATTAAAATAAAGGTATATGAACCTATCTAATTTTGAGGATAAAATAAATCTTTAGCCTGTATTTTATAAAAATTTATATGAAGTATAACTATTAATTCATATCTTTTAAAATACCCAACATGTATCAGAAAAAATAGTGCAAAGTTAAGAGAGTCTGTCAATTATAAAAAGACCACCTTGTGCACAACAAACAGTGAATACAATAGTTGTGTCTCAATGTTTAAGAAATTTGAAATAGAAGTTGTCACAGAAGTTTCTACTAGGCTGATTGTTTTGAGTCTATTTCATTTGTTCTGATAACAGTCAAATGGGACTTTTCTATAGACACAGGAAAGGGCAAAGGATTCAAGAAACTTTCAAGATATCCACTGGTAAGGAGATTGCAGTACCTATCATGAGACAGATAGAACACTGAATCTCACAATAATGAACTGAGGCTTAGATGATCAGAAGCCATTTGGTAATGCTACAATACAGATAGTAAATTTGAAGGAAAGATTTTTTTTAACTGAAGAAAAAGTGGATGACCTATTTTGCCACCTTGATCATCATAGCTCTATTTCTTTTCATTTTTTTACCTAAGGGCCAATATTAAACCTCAGTACTGGTTTTAAAAGGGTAATTTGATGTTTTACTAATCAGATGGGAAAAGGAGTGATTAAAAGAATTAATAAAATTACTTTTTAATTTTTTATTTTGGATTTGAGGATACCAGTCTAGATATGCTTTCTTTAAGTAGTCCATATACACACATCATATGAATTGATGAACTTTATTAGCTTCACTTTCTTGGGATGTATTGGACAGTATAGCATATTATTTCAGAGTAAGTCAACCTCTAAAATACTTATAAAATTTGACAATCAAATTATCAGATGCCATACCACTTATTTTTTACTCATGAGTATAGAGCAAGCAAGTTTGGTAAAGAAAAGTTTAAGTTTCTCAAAACTCTCCCTGCCAAAAGTTGTACAGAAGTAGACCAAAATAAAACAACCATGGGCTCATTGAGTCTCTAGCTCTTAGCTGTTCCATTGTCAACTCAGACATAATCTATTAACTTGTTAATGATTAATGTATCTTGTTCTTAATTTATAATTATTCAGTATACTGTAGGGCAAAGGGAGATGACTTATATGGTTGTAGGGAGAAAAACTACAAAATAATTTGTATGAAAACAAGTAAAATTAAAAATGAATAACAATTAGTTTATGGATTAACACAAATGAAATTAATTTAAAAAGTTATATAAGATAACAAAGAAATTTGTAAGTGAAATAGATAAAATCAGAGCATTAACTAGAATGTTTAAATAGGATAGTCAAACATTCTGCTCACTTCTAGACTGTGCAGATTAAAAGCAATATGGTTATTTTGAAACATTTCTTTTTTTCTGAAATAATAACTTTTTCTTCCTCCTTATAACTGAAAATTCTCATCAATAAAATAATTAAATGTTCCATTTCTACTGTGAAAATGAAGGCCAATTTGGTATTGGCTAAGAAATAAAGTGGTGGCTTAATGGAAAAAAGCAGATACAAGAGAAACAATAGTAAATGATTATAGAAATCAACAGTTTGATAAACTTAAAAATTTCAGCTTCTGGGATAAGAACTCATTGATAAAAAAAAACTGCTGGGAAAATAGTAAAATAGTGTGGCAAAAACTAGGTATAGACCAACATCGTACACTCTATACCAAGATGAAGTATAAAAGGATGCCTGATTTAGACATAAAAGGAAATATTATAAGCCAATTAGGAGAAATAGGAATAGTTTATCTGCCAGATCTATGGAAAGGGAAGCAGCTTATAACCAAGAAGAGACAAATTAAATAATTTTGATTACATTAAACTGAAAAGTTTATGCACAAGCAAAATAAATGTAAACAAGAATAAAAGGGATATATTAAATTGGGGAAAAAATTTAAATGTATTTTTTCTGATAAAGGATATATTTCTAAAATATAGAGAGAATAAAGTCAAATTTATAAGAAAGCAAGTCAGTCTCCAATTGATAAAGTGGCAAACACTATGGAAAGGCAATTCTCAGATGAAGAAATTAAATTTATTTGTTGCCATGTTGTTCTAAAACAATACACAGACTATGCAAATTAAACAGCTCTAGAGGACCAGCTGATACCTTTCAGATTGACCAATGTGACTAAAAAGGAAAATGATCAATGTTGGAAGCATGTTGGCATACTGGAAGACTAATGCATTTTGTTGTTATTGTGAAATGAACAAAATTTCTGGAGAACAATTTGGAATTACAACCAAAAGGTAATAAAACTGTATATCCTTTGATCCAGAAATATCACTACTAGTTCTTTAACACAAAGAGATAAAAAATGTGTAAAAAACATACAAGTACAAAAATATTCATAGTAGCTCATTTCATGGAGTCAAAGAATTGGAAATTGGGGGAATGTTGATCAATTGGAGAAAGACTGAACAAATTGTGACTTATGAAAGTGATGGAACACAAATGTTCTATAAGAAATGAAAGATAGGACTTCAGAAATGCTTGAAAAGACTTACCTGAAATAATGTTAAATGAAATAGGCAGAGCTAGAACAATATTATAGACACAAACAACAACACTGGATGAGGATGGATTATGATGAACTTGTTCATTTCAGTAGTACTATAATGAAAGACAATTTTAAGGGACTTGTAATGGGAAAAAAAACAATTAATATCCAGACAAGTAACTGGAGTTTAAATGCAGACCACAGTTTCTATCTTTGATTCTTAAAAGTTGTCTTATATATTATGTATGCTCTCTAATTTTTTTTCTTACATTTCAATTTCATTTTTCTTTCACAACATGATAAATTTGGATCCATAATTATACTTGTGGAGCTTATATTAGATTGCTTTCTGTGGTGGGAGGAGGATGGGAATGGAGGGAGGGAGAAAAATATAAAACTCAAAATCTTTCCTAAAAAATGAATGGTGAAAACTATCATTATATGTAACTGAAAAATCAAATAAATAAAAACATTTATATATATATACATATATATAATTTGATTAATAGAAATTAAGTACATTAAAATCTTTTCTCTATTCATGATATGAAACAGATCATAGTATATGTTATTTTTTTCATATTATGAGTAGAGAATTCTTTTATTTTCAAATGTTCAGATCCAAATTCTTTCTCTGTCACCAGACTTTCTTCCACATCCATGGAAAAGTAAAACAATATAATATAGATAATACTTGTAAAATTTTAGAAAATGAATTTCTATATTTGGGATATTTCAATAAAAACAAGAAAAATTAAGTAAGAACATTATACTTCAATATAAACTCAAAATTCATTATTTATCTTTTTTTCATAAGTTCTTTAGAATTTAAGATTATAGTATTGATCAGAGTACCCAAATCATTTATCCTTGATTAACATTACAACATTTCTGTAACTTTGCATATGAAATCCCAGTTTCTCTTATGTCACTTTGTATTGGCCCATATAAGAAATTTTTCTGAATTTTTTCCCTGAAGCTCTCCTCTTATTATTTCCTTTATAAACAATAAGACTCTATCCCAATCATAGACCACAACTTGTTCAACCATTCCCCAACTGATGAACATCCACTCATTTTCTAGTCTTTGCCACCACAAAAAGATCTGCTTTAAATAATTATAAATATATGAATAATTTTTTCTATGAAATATCTGGAATATAGATCTAGAAGTGATATTGCTGGGTAAAAGAGTATGCAAAGTTTTATAGCCCTTTGGACAGAGTTACAAATTGTTCTCCAAAATTGCTGAACCAGTTCACTACTCTACCAGAATTTCATTAATATGCCCTTCTCACTCACTACTTCTAGTATTTTTCATTTCTAATAGATATAAGGTGGTACCTCAGAAATTTATCAAAGTGTCTTTAATCAATAATGATTTAGAGTACTTTTTTTCATATGGCTAAATTGAAACATTGACTTGTTCTTCTGAGAATAATCCCATGATATTCTTTGGTCATTTATCAATTGGAAAATATATGTCAATTTAATAAATTTTACTGAGTTCTATTCTCAGAAGATAGAGGAGAAATGAAGCCTTTTATCAGAAAAATGAAACAACTTGCTATGATTTTTATATAAATTCATTGTATTTGCATGATGAAGTTTCCCTGATTATCTCTTCTAATCAGTACTATTTATGCTTTTTCTTTGCCTGAGATAATGATTTCTAATACCACCTTGTTTCAGAGTTTATTAGACTTTATACTACTACTTTACTCCTGTATGTCTTTTTGTTTCTTAAATTTATCTATTTATTTTTGAATTTTACAATTTTTCCCCTAGTCTTGCTTCCCTCTCCCCACCCCACAGAAGGCAGTCTATTAGTCTTTACTTTGTTTCCATGTTATACATTGATATAAAGTAAAATAAAATATAAGAGATACCAAATTACATAAAAAGATAAATTTTCTCTATTAAAGTTAATAGATTCAAACTCCACAATTCTTTCTCTGGCTACAGACGGTATTTTCTATCCCCACAATTGTCGCTTATTGTTGCAGTTATGAAATAAGCAAGTTGATTAAGATTGATCATCAACTTTATGTTACTGCTATGTTATACAATATTTATCTGGTTCTGCTCATCTCACTCAGCATCAGTTCATGTAAATCCTTCCAGACTTCCCTGAATTCCCAGCCCTCCTGTTTTCTAATAGAACAATTGTGTTCCACAATGTATATATACCACAATTTGTTCAGCCATTCCCCAATTGATGGACATTCACTCAATTTCCAATTCTTTGGCAACATATACAGGGCTGCTATGAATATTTTTGTACAAGTGATCTTTTTAACATTTTTTATGATCTGTTCAGGGTATATAGATGCAATAATGGTATTGCTGGTTCAAAGGGTGTGCACATTTTTGTTACCCTCCGAGCATAATTACAAATTGCTCTCCATAAAGTTTGGATGAGTTCACAACTCCACCAGCAATGTATTAGTGTCCCAGATTTGATTCATTCCTTGAAACATTGATCATTGTCCTTTCTGGCATACTGGCCAGACTGAGAGAGGTACCTCAGAAATGCTTCAATTTGGATTTATCTAATAAATAATGATTTAGATCCATTTTTCATATGACTATGGATCATTTTTATTTCATCATCTGTAAATGGCCTCTGCATATCCTTTGACCATTTGTCAATTGGGGAATGGCTTGATTTTATAAATTTGACTCAGTTCTATATATATTTTAGAAATTAGTTCTTTGTCATTAATACTAATTTAAAATTGTTTCCCAATTGACTATTTATTTTGATCTTGGTTACAATGGTTTTGTCTTCTCAAAAGCTTTGTAACTTGATGTAATTTGGCTCTCCTGGTTTTGTCAAAGACTTTTTAAGCATATGTTGATATAATCATGATTTCTGAAAGTTTTCTTATTGATGTAGCTAACTCAACTAACAGTTTTTCTAATATTGAAACAAACCTGCAGTCCTGAGATAAATCTTGTTTGGACATACTATATTATCCTAGAAATAATTTTCTTTAATTACTTTGCTAACATTTTATTTATGATTTTTGCATCTATATTCACTAGAGAAACTGAGCTATAATTTTCTTTCTCTGCTTTAACTTTTCCCTGGTTTAGATATCAGTACCATATTGGTGTCATAGAAAAAGTTAGGCAGAGTTCTGTCCTCACTTATTTTGCCAAAGAGTTTATATAGAATTGGAACCCATTGTTCCTAAGATATTTGATATAATTCACTTGTAAGTCCATTTGGCCCTGGAGATTTTTTTCTTAAGAAGTTCAATAATAGCTTGTTGAATTTCTCTTTCTGTGATAGGCTTCTTTAAGCATTTAATTTCCTCTTCATTGAACCTGGGCAACTTATTTTTTTAAAGTATTCATCCATTTCACTTAGATTAATAAATGTATTAGCATACAATTGAACAAAATAAGTCTGTATTGTTACTTTAATTTCTTCCTCATTGGTGATGAGCTCACCTTTTTCATTTATGGAACTGGTAATTTGGTTTTCTACTTTCATTTTTTTTTATTTATTTTTTTTAGGTTTTTGCAAGGCAAATGGGGTTCAGTGGCTTGCCCAAGGGCCACACAGCTAGGTAATTAAGTGTCTGAGATCAGATTTGAACCCAGGTACACCTGACTCCAAGGCCGGTGCTTTATCCACTACGCCACCTAGCCACCCCCATTTTTTTAATCAAATTAACCAGAAGTTTATCACTTTTAATGTTTTTTTCATAAAACCAACTCTTTTATTAATTTAATAGTTTTCTCATTTTTGTCTTTCTAATTTCTCTTTTAATTTTTAGAATTTCTAATCTGGTATTTAATTAATGAATGAAAGTAATTAATTTAATTAAATTAATTAACTAAATTAATTTAATTAATTAATTTAGGCAATTAATTAAATTAGTTTGTTCTTTCTCTAATTTTTTAGTTGTATAATTAGTTAATTGAATTCTTCTTTCTCCAATTTATTCATGTAAGCATTTAATGACATATTACATCCCCTGACAACTACTTTAGCTGTGTTCCATAATTTTGATATATTGTCTCCTTATTGTCATAATGTAGGATGAAATTATTAATATTCAACACTTTTTATTTGATTCAATCATTCTTTGAAATGAGATTGTTTAGTTTGCAATCAGTTTTAGGTCTATCTCTCCCTGGCCCATTATTGCAGGTGATTTCTTTTTAGGTTTTTGCAAGGCAAACGGGGTTAAGTGGCTTGCCCAAGGCCACACAGCTAGGTAATTATTAAGTATCTGAAACCGGATTTGAACCCAGGTACTCCTGACTCCAAGGCCGGTGCTTTATCCACTACGCCACCTAGCTGCCCTGAATGTGATTTTTATTGCATTTTGATCTGAAAGGGATGTATTCATCATTTCTGCCTTTCTACATTTAACTATTAAGTTTTTATGCTTAGTACATGATCAATTTTTGTGCAATTACCCTGCAATTTTTGTGCAATTACCCTGCAATTTTTGTGCAATTACCCTGTACTGCAGGAAAAAAAAAAGTATATTCTTTTCTGTCCCCATTCAATTTTCTCCAAAGGCCATTGATCCAATATTTTAAAATCTTTCAAAATGCTCCAAAAAACTTTTTAGAATGTAGCCACAAAAGACAAATACATGTTCTTAGTTGGAATTCTATAATATGAAGCCATTTACTTCTTATCTGTGAAAATGTGGCCATATACATACATTGTTAATATACATGTTGTTTTCCTAAAAGAATATATGTTTGTAACAGGCAATGTGTTTTTATTTTGCTTTTGATTTTGTATTGTCAATATTTAGTCAGAGGCAAGACAAGAAAGGGAACCTGTAAATAGTTTTCTAGTTAACAAAATTGCCTTTATTTATCTTCAGATTCTCTTTTGCAAAATGGTGATAATAACGCTTGTAGTACACAATGAATAGGGCTAATGTAAGGCTCAAATGTGATGTGTTTTAAATCTTTATCCTCCTTTAAAGAGATACATACATTTCAGGTGGCAGTAGCAGTGAAAAATGACAGGTTTGGTAAAATGGTAGAGATAGGAATTTGAAAAACATACTTGGACATTTTCTCTTACTAGAAATGGTGGTTAGGGGGTGGCTAGGTGGAGCAATGGATAAAGCACCAGCCCTGAGGTCAGGGTTCAAATCCAGTCTAAGGTCTCAGACACTGATAATTACCTAGCTGTGTGGCCTTAGGCAAGCCACATAATCCCATTTGCCTTGCAAAATTTAAAAAAAAAAAAAAAAGAAATGGTGGTTAGGGGCAGCTAGGTCACCTAGTGGATAAAGCACAGGTCCTGGAGTCAGGAGTACCTGGGTTTGAATCTGGTCTCAGACACCTATCACCTAGCTGTGTGGCCTTGGGCAAGCCACTTAAACCAGTTAGCTTTGCAAAAAAAAAAAAAAAAAAGAAACTAAAAAAAGAAAGAAATGGTGCTTTAGATTCGAGTAAGTAATGAAAAAATAGCAACAATTCTCATTCTTTCTATTTCTCCAGTTTTAATATATTTACTCCAAACAAGAATGACTTTTACTTCTCATCATGTTATGTAGCATTTTCTAAGTCTCTTTTGTCATCATATTCCATTAAATTAAATTGCATTATATGGTATAGTATATTTCAAGTTAGTGACTAGCATAATGTTTTGTTACAATGCAAGTAGTTAGAAAATTTGTTTTTGTTTTTTTTTTTTAGTAAATGATACCAAAGTGTTAAGCAAATTTTATTTGCTTTTGATTGGTATCAGGAAGGACAACATTCAAATCTGAGCTCTACTATTCATAACCAGTGAGATCTTGGGCAAAACATTTATCCTCGCAAATACCCAGTGTCCTCATTGGTAAAATAAGGCACTTGAGTAAAATAATTGTTAATGTTCCTTCTAATCCAAATCAAAGATCCTATAAAAAGGGAGGCAATGTTCCACTTGACTTCTTTGAGGTTTATTTCACAAAGCACAGAATAAAATGCAATGGGTTTTTTGGACCTTTATAGATTGCTTCTAACAGTAGTAAAAAGGGTAGCTAGGTGGTGCAGTGGATAGAGCACGGGCCCTGGAGTCAGGAGTACTTGAGTTCAAATCCAGATTCAGACACTTAATAATTACCTAGCTGTGTGGCCTTGGGCAAACCACTTAACTCCATTGCCTTGCAAAAACTTAAAAAAAAGTAGTAAAAAAAATCCATTAAAAAAATCTATCATCAAGAAAATATCATCTTGCCAGCTACCAGTTAATAAATCTAACAGAAGTTTCTTTTCTTGCTCTACTCTTTCAAAGTTGCTTGAAACTGTTGATAGGATATAATTCATATAAAAACATATCTCATTAATTTCACAGATGCCCTTTGTTTACTGATTTTTTTTAAGTTTTTGCAAGGTAAATAGGGCTATGTGACTACATCAAGGCCACACAGCTAGGTAAGTGTCTGAGACCGGATTTGAACCCAGGTACTCCTGACTCCAAGGCCGGTGCTTTATCCACCACGCCTCCTAGCCAACCTGTGGTTACTGATCTTTATGAAATATCTGAGCTTTCTTGGAGTATGAACTCTTTGAGAGCAATCTACATGAGGGTTGCTGAGTATGTTTGTAGATGTTTATAATGTAGGAACCCTCATCTTCATGAACACTAAGTTCTTAGCACATGAAGGATTCTTCTTTTTTTTCTTTTAGCTTGTTGTATACTGTGGAAGTTTTGTTTAGTTTTGTGAATCGATTGCTGAGCAAGAGTGTGTACAAAACACTTGAAGTCTAATTTCTCAAACTTTTCCTTTGTCTTATTTTTTTAAATATTAAGTTATTTATTTAATTTTACATTACCACAATAGTTTTATTGTAAAAGTAAACATAATCTTTCATCCCCCACAAAGATAGATACATGTCAAGAAAAAGAAGTGAGAGAAATAAAAAGTCCATATTCAGATACCATGAATTCTGTCTCTGGGATGAATCAAATTCTTTATCACAATTTATAAGAGAAGTCATGCAATATTTTTCCCACAGTTTCTATTGTTGGCTGTACTTCCCTGCATCCTATTCCTTCTCACACCCATTTTATCTACTAACATCTCCTTTCACCCTTTCCGTCCTCAAAAGTATGTTGTATCTGACTTCCCTCTCTACTGTCACCTACAGTCCCTGTCCCCTACCCCTGTAGCCTTTCTCCCACCCCACCACTTCCAGTGAGAATGAAGGCTTTCTCCTTCCTCCTTACCTTCCCCCATTCCACCCCATTTTGAAATCTATGTTGACTCTTTAAAGAGAAATATCTTAGTTCATTCTACTTGTCCTTTTCCCTTCTCCCAGTACATTCCTTTCCCATCTATTAACTTCATTTCTATATTATACCTTCACATTCGGTTTCCTCCTTTGCTTTGTCTCTATATGATCCTAACCGCTATAATAAATGAGAAGTTTTGTATAGTTTTTCATTATCCTCTTTTCATTCAGGAATACAAGAAATTGAACATCATTAAATCGCTCACTATGCTTCCCCTTAGTCCTGTACTTGAAGACCAAAATTTTTGTTCAGCTCTGATCATTTCACCAGGAGAGTTCCCTTTGGGGCAGCTAAGTGGCATAGTGAATAGAGCATTAGCCCTGGAGCCAGGAGGACATGAGTTCAAATCTGACCTCAGACACTTCCTAATTACCTACATGGTCAAGTCACTTAACCCCATTGCCTTGCAAAACCCTAAAAAAAGTAAAAGAAATAAAAGAAATTCCCTATGTCTATGAATGGTCATCTTTTCCCCCTGAAAGAGTATGTTCAGGTTTGCTGGATAACTGTAATCTTGGTTTATTGCCTTCTGAAATATCATATTCCAAACTCCACGAACCTTTAAGGTAGATGCTGTTAAATCTTGTGTAACTAACAGCACTCTGTGATATTTGAATTGTTTCTTTCTGGATGCCTGAAATATTTTCTTTTTCTTTTGGGAGTTCTGGAATTTGTCTATAACAATCTTGGGAATTTTTTGGGGTGGATCTCTTTCTATTGTTCCCTCAAATTCTATTTTACCCTCTGCTTCTAGGTTATAGGGCAATTTTCCTGGACAGTTTCTTGAAAAAGGAAGTCCTGGTCATGACTTTCAAGTAGCCCAATAATTATTAAATTATCACTCCTGAAAGTGTTTACCAGGTCAATTTTTTTCCAATGTGATGTTTCATATTTTCTTCTTGTTTTTTATTCTTTTGGTTTTATTTTTTGTTACTTTATTTGTCATACATCCCTCGACTTCCCTCACCTCCATTCTACATTTGAAGGAATTATTTTCCTTTATTTGTACTTAAAGATTTTATTTATTTTGCATTTTGCAATATTTACACTACTCTTACTTACCTCCACCCACTCCCCACCCCCACAGAAGGCAATTTTTCAGTCTTTACATTGTTTCCATTGATCCAAATTGAATGTGATGAAAGAAAAATCATATCCTTAAGGAAGAAACATAAAGTATAAGAGAAAGCAAGATCACGCAATAAGATATCAGTGTTTTTTTTTTTCTAAATTAAAGGGAATAGTTCTTGGTCTTTGCTCAAACTCCACATTTCTTTCTCTGGATACAGATAGTATTCTCCATTGCAGACAGCCCCAAATTTTCCCTGATTGTTGTACTGATGGAATGAGTGAGTCCATCAAGTTTGATCGTCACTCCCATGTAAATGTTAGGGTGTACAGTGTTTTCCTTGTTCTGCTCATCTCACTCAGAATCAGTTCATGCAAATCCCTCCAGGCTTCCCTGAATTCCCATCCCTCCTGGTTTCTAATAGAGCAATAACATTCCATGACATACATATACCACAGTTTGCTAAGCCATTGCCCAATTGAAGGACATTTACTTGATTTCCAACTTTTTGCAACCACAAACAGGGCTGCTATTAATATTTTTATACAAGTGGTGTATTTTTTCCCTTTTTCATCATCTCTTCAGGGTGTAGAACCAGTAGTGGTATTGCTGGATATGGGTATGAACATTTTTGTTGGCCTTTTGGGCATATTTCCAAATTTTTCTCTAGAAAGAAAGGTTGGATGAGTTCACTGCTCTACCAACAATGTAATATGTCCCAGATTTCCCACAATCATTTCAACAATGATCATTATCCTTTATGGTCAAATTGGCCAGTCTGAGAGGTGTGAGGTGGTACCTCAGAGAAACTTTAATTTGCATTTCTCTAATATGCAATGATTTAGAACAATTTTTCATATGACTATGGGTTACTTTGATCTCATCTGTAAATTGCATTTGCATATAATTTGAAAATTCAGCAATTGGGGGAATGATTTTTTTTTTAATTTTGCTCAGTTCTCTGTATATTTTGGAAATGAGTCCTTTGTCAGAAACATTAGTTGTAAAGATTGTTTCCAAATTTAGTACATTTCTTTTGATCTTGTTTAAAGTGGTTTTGACTGCGCAAAAGTTTTTTAAATTTAATGTAATCAAAATCATCTAGCTGGTTTTTAGTTATTTTCTCCATCTTTTCCTTAGTCATAAATTGCTTCCCTTTCCATAGATCTGACAGGTAAACTCCTCCTTGATCTTCTAGTTTGCTCATAGTAATTTTTTATATTTAAATCCTGTAACCATTTGGATCTTATCTTGGTATAAGGTGTGAGGATTTAGTCTAATCTAAGTTTCTTCCATACTAACTTCCAATTTTCCCAGCAATTTTTATTGAAGAGAGAGTTTTCATCCCAATAGCTGGACTCCTTGGGTTTATCAAAGAGGAGATTACTATAATTGTTTCCTGCTATTGCAACTAGTCTATTCCACTAATCCACCACTCTATATTTTAGCTAATACCAGACAGTTTTTTTAGGTTTTTTTTTCTTTTTCTTTCAAAGCAAATGGGGTTCAGTGGCTTGCCCAAGGCCACACAGCTAGGTAATTATTAAGTGTCTGAGACCAGATTTGAACCCAAGTACTCCTGACTCCAAGGCCGGTGCTTTATCCACTACGCCACCTAGCCGCCCCTGATTATCAGACAGTTTTGATGACTGATGCTTTATAATAAAATTTTAGATCTGGTAGGGCTAAGCCTCCTTCTTTTGCACTTTTTAAAATTAACTCCCTGGAAATTCTTGGCTTTTTATTTCTCCATACAAATCTACTTGCAACTTTTTCTAACTCATTAAAGTAATTTTATGGAATTTTTATTGGTAGAGTACAGGTAGTTTAGTTTTGGTAGAAATGTCATTTTTATTATATTTGTTTGACCTATCCATGAGCAGTTGACTTTTGTCCAGTTATTTAAATCTGACTTAATTTGTGTGAGAAGTGTTCAGTACTTGTTTTCAAAAACTTTCTGAGTGTGCCTTGGCAAGGCAAATAGACTCCCAGGTAATCTATATTGTCTGAGGTTATTTTGAATGGGATTCATTTCTAGATCTTCCTGCTGTATCTTGCTAATCACATATAGAAATTTTGAGGATTTATGAGGGTTTATTCTATATCTTGCAACTTTGGCAAAATTTCTAATTGTTTCCAGTGGATTTTTGGATGATTTCTTGGGATTCTCTAGGTATACCATCATGTCATCTGCAAAGAGTGAGAGTTTTTTTTTAATTTCCTTTACTAAGCTCCTTATTTATTTCCATGATTTTCATGCATCACTCCCTTGTTACTTCCCAATTTTTCCTCTACCTTCCTGTCTTGATTTTCAACATCTTTTTCATGTTCTTCCATAGCCAGAGACCAATTCCTATTTTTCTTGGATGTTTCAGATATAATAAATTTGGCCTTGTCATTTCTAAATCTTCCTTGGGACCAAAGTAATTGTTTATGGTCAGATTATTTTTCTTCTCTTGTTTGTTCATTTCTGTACTCCATGACCTCATTTTACCTCTTTGTTAAGGTGGGACTCTGTTTCTAGCATCAAGTATGCACTTTCCCATGTTTTTGAGGGGTTTTCTACAACCGCCCCACCCAATCTCAATTCCTTCAACATCTTATGATAGACTCTGACTGCTCTCCTGGCCTATGGTATGGTCTGTGGAGCACCACAAGCCCTCCCTTGTGACCTAGAAATGTGAGGAGTTTCCCTGATGCACTATGACAGGGATGGTTCAAAGTATTGGCAAAGCAACTAGCTCCTGTCCCAGGGATAGTGGAGAAACCTCTGCAATCTCTCCTAACCCCCTTAATGCCTGTGTGCTGAACACTGGAAGTAGCTACTGGGTAGCTCTGCACACCAACTTCCTGGATCCTGGGTAGGAGTTGCACTGAGGTCTGTGGAGCCTGAGCTATTTGCTCTGGTCTGGCAAAGTTTCACACTGATCTTCTAAATTGTCCTTGGAAATCCCTGGGCTGAGAAGTCTGGAAATTGCCCTGCTGCCACAAACTCTAGTATGGCAAGGAAGCAGGAGCCCCACAGGAAGTTTCTTGAAGGATGAGACTCCTTTGCTCGATGGCCTGGGATGTGCTGTGAACTTTTGTTACAGACTTTTCCTCTGGATCTTTCAAGTTGTTTTAGTTATAAGGTTTATAACTTGCAAGGCAGAGGGATTAAGTGACTTTCCCCAGGTCACACAGCTAGGTAATTATTATGTGTTTGAGGCTGGATTTGACTTACGACCTCCTAACTCCAGGGCCAGTGCCCTCTCCACTGTATCACCTAGCTGCCCTATTTCACATTGTTTTGATCCAGAAAATTGTTTCATTCAGTCTTTCTGTGGCTTCTGCCACTCTAGAATTTCATTAGAGTTATAATTTTAAGGTATTTGGAGTAGTCTCAGGAAGAGCTTCTGGGAATTCCTGACTCCACTCTGCCATCTTGACTTTGTTCCTTACCATATTTTTCTTATTGAATTTTAAAGGGGATAATATTCTTAAGTCTCCAGCTTTGGGAATATAGTGTAGGTTTGTTAACCATTTCTGTTCATCCAGATGTTTTGTATATGTGAATACAGTGTGCTTTTGTTGCATTTCTTTATAGTTATAGATAAACGAATATCCTGAGAAGTACTCTAGTAACATATGAGAATGGGCAGGGATACATCAAGTAAATTTTAAATTTCAACAATTTGGAGTTTTGATTGTTACATTCCTTTACTAAGACAGTTAGATGGTGCAGCAAATAGAGTTCCAGGCCTACAGTCAGGAAATATCTTCCTGAATTCTATCCCTACTCAAGCACTTATTAGTTGCATGATCCTTGCAAATCAGTTAACCTTGTTTGCATTTATTCCTCATCCATGTAATGAACTGGGGAAGGAAATGACAAACTATTGCAGTATCTTTGCCCCAAAAAAACAAGTGGAGTCAGAAAAAGTCAGATCAATGACAACAGCACATACAAAATATTGTATTCTGTTTTCCATAAATTTTTCAGTGGTTCAGAAAATTTGCAATATTGGCACTCACAGACTGTTTTCCTTGCTTGTTTGCCTAAAAATTATTATTATTACTCATATTCCATAAAACCGAAATGTATTCCTATGTTCCTAAATAGGACATCTGGGCTTTATTTCTAGGCTTAATTTACATTATAATTTCACAAGGAAACCTTCCTAAATTCCCTTTAGTTCAAAATAATCAACTATTTATCTGATTTCTTAATGTTCCTTTTTCTAATTTATCATATTCAATTATTATTCTCTGCTTTTAATGATAGTTGTTTCCATAAGCCTTCTCTCTTGTATTAAAATATTAAATGATGGAAGAAAGTACTATTTCTTAGTAAGTAGTTCAGTATATAAAATTGTGTTTGCACATAGAAAGTGAAGAAAAATAAATAGAATTTGAATTCTGCAATTAGTATTGTGGAGTATTTTGGGGAATTGTTGGGGTGGTGGAGTGGAATGTACTACAGCTTAAGTTGTCTTACAGTAGTAAAAGTAGGAAGCAAAAATTCCATTATTTTATGCCTTTCTGATCTTTTTTCCAGTATGTAATTTTCTATAATACCTTGGGTCATGATATCATTTTCCTTAAGAAAAATATGCAAAATATGTTTCTCCCCAAAAGTTTCTTAGATGAAGAAAATATGATAATTGTCAGATAAAGACATAAATTTATTGGAAAGTGTTTTAGAAGGTTTAAGAAGTGGGGCTATTTGAGTTATAAGGAGCATTACATTTATAGCCTGATTCAACTATATCTTCTCTCATTAAACTTGACAATCAAGGAAATAAGTCTTGGAGACAATGACAATAGCAGTTGTATCCTATACAAAGACTGCCCTGGCAAACAATCTGCTCAACTCAGGTCAGGAAAAGAATCATCCCAGATGAGAAAATCCATGCCACACCCAAAAAATAATCTACTTCCTCAAAGGCATCAAAAGGTTCCTTGGAGCAGAAGACACATTTATATTCTATATATGTGTTTCAGTTTAATTGTGCTTCTAGTTAAAACTACTTTCTCCACAAAGTACTGTCCACAGAAAGGAAAAAAAGAGTAACTGTGGTCAGAGAAAAAAATGCAGGGTAACAAATACTTTAAATGTGAATCTCCCAGGGTGTGTATATATAATGGAAAGAGTTAGTTCTTGCTTTTGAAAGGGATCTTGTTCTTTGGTTCTTGTTATATCTTCTCAGTAAATATTCCTTTGTAAAGGATAGTTGATGCTAATTACTTAACTCATAATCTGCTGGTGTACTTGTTAAATGATACTGGGGACACACTGGAGGGACTTATGATGAATCACAAGATTACAGAATCATCTTTAGTACCCTGAAGAAAGAAGTAGTAACCCTTTTCTAAGGATTCTGGATACCATTCTAAATGTTGCTTGATACTGACCCCGGAGTCTTTGCTACATTTATTTTAAAATAACAAATGTTAATTAGTTTAATTCTCCAGTTCCTTTTTACTTCAGCTGGATCTTGAAAGATAAATAGGTAGCAGTTACAAATGCAACGAAAAATAAGAGCAATCCCAGGGTAGTTCAGCCAATGGATAGAGTTAAAATATTCATTCTATTCTAGTTGAAACATGCAGTTTGCAACAAACTAAAAAAGAAATCTCTCTGAACTACAGAATTGTTTAGTGAGATCCCCTGCATCCTTCAAAACACTCATTTGCACCCTAATTTCTAAAAGTTTACTTCCAGAATTCATGACCACTCACAAGAAGCCTTCAATCTTATTCTGAATTTTTTATATTAAGAAGTAGGAAAATTTAATTTTGAAAGATCTAAAACTGACATTTAATAAAGGTAAGGGGGGGAAATCTTTTTTTTCTTTTTTTAAATTTTATTTATTTAAGGCAATGGGGATAAGTGATTTGCCCAAGGTCACACAACTGGGCAAATATTAAGTTTGATTTCAGGTCCTCCTGACTCCAGGGCCAATGCTCTATCCGCTGTGCCACCTAGCTGCCCAGAACCACTCATGATACTACAGATGAGACTAATCAGATTTCAGTACAGTGGGACTCTGATTCTCAAAAGCATGCCTTTTTTGTTTGTTTTTTTTGCAAGGTAATGTGGTTAAGTGACTTGTCCAAGATCACACAGCTAGGTAACTATTAAGTGCCTGAGGACGAATTTGAACTCAGGTCCCCCAACTTCAGGGCCAGTGCTCTCTACTGCACTACCTAACTGCCCCAAGCATGCCTTTTTTTAAAATTTATTTTTTATTCTCATTTTGTACAAATGTTTTTTTTACATTAATAAAATATTCTTGTTTACAAGTAAACAAAGTACCCCTCCTCCCCCATGAATATAGATAGACTTGCTTGGGCGAAAAAAGTAAAGGGGAGAGAAAAAAATTAAAATAGAAAAAATAATAGTAATAATTGTAGGTATGGCCATGTGGTGCAATGGACCAAGCACCAGCCCTGGAGCCACAACCTAAGCTGGTTTTTAGCATGCTATTTTCTTCGGCTGGCTTCATTTTCATGTTTTTCATGCATCTCTCTCCTTTCTTTTCCCAGTTTTTCTTCCAACTCCCTCATTTGATTTTCAAAGTCTTTTTTGAGCTCTGTCATAGCCTGAGCCCAATTTCTGTTTTTCTCGGAGTCTTTAGATGCAGGAGCGTGTGCTTCCTCATCTTCAGACTGAGTATTTTGATCCTTCTTGGGCTCATGAGCAAAATATTTCTCAATAGTCTTCC
The DNA here is from genome assembly GCF_037893015.1 of Macrotis lagotis. Lineage (NCBI taxonomy): Eukaryota > Metazoa > Chordata > Mammalia > Peramelemorphia > Peramelidae > Macrotis > Macrotis lagotis. The sequence continues at coordinate 213,136,688 of NC_133663.1, forward strand.
TTTTGTTTCTTTGCTTGCTCATTTTCCCATCCTGGGCCAGGTTTGGGGGGTGCTTCCTGAGCTTTTGGGACACTCCCACAAGGGTCTCAGTGTGTGAGGCTCTGTCCTCCCTCCTGGTCTGTGAATGACCATAAGCACCTCCCTCTGCCATGGGGCTGAGGTGGGGGAGCCCTGCTGTTCTATGGGGGGGCCTAGACTGGGATCAGGATCTGAATGTGGTCAGAGCCCCAGAGTCCTGTTCCAGGGGCAGAGTACAGAGTTCTGCAGTCTCTCTCTTCACTCCCCTCCCTCAGCTCAATGGGCTCATGCCCTGGGGGCTCCTGCTTATGGCCTGCTTCTGTTTCCTGGATCAGGGTTGGGGAAAGACCAAGCTGCTCCCTGTGTGCCCTGAGGGCTGGGCTCCATGTGCTCGCTCTGGCAGAGGTCCCCCGATGTTCCCCCACTTTGTGCCCAGTGCTCCTCAGGGTGCAACTCAGGAGACTCCCCCGCTGCAGCGAGCTGAGACTCCCAGCTCCCTGGGGCTGCCTTCAGGAGGCTGGAGTTATTTCGCTCTGGCGGGCCACCCCTCTGGCGGGCTGCCCCTCCGACCCCAGGGAGCAGAGCCTTTCTGTTCTTTTCCAGGTTACCTTGAGTAGGAGAACTGCCTCACTGGGTCCCTTTGTGGGTTCTGTCTCTTGAAAGTTTAGTTAGAGTCCTTAGCTGATGAATTTTATCAGAGAGTGCCTAAGACTTGATCCCTTCTTGTCGCCATCTTCAGGAAAAATCTTTAGGAAAAGCCCAGAGAACAAAAAATTCAATCAAATGATACATACTGAAAACTCAAGAAAGTTTTTTTTTAAAATACATTTTCAAACAAAGGAATTTATAATAAATGCTGCTGAAATACATACTCCCATGCACTTAAAAAAGTTGAAAGCCTTGTGAGACCAAAGAATATTTTGGAAAATAAAATACATAAAAAAGAAAATGTTAATTAATATATTGCAAAAGATAGATCAGAATTTGAAGGTATCAGTGCAAATTTGTTTAAAATAGAATTATTGAAAGTTCCAAATAAAAAAAAAATCAATAGATTAACTTCTGGGGGGGAAAAGCAACAAACTGTTTTTCCAAATTCGAGATGAATAAATTTTATTTTTGAGAGTTCATTAAAAAACTATGTCTGCAAATGATCAGGAGAAATGATTTTAAATCACTTAAGAATATTCCACAAAATGAAAAAGTTCTGAATCATGTGAGTAATATGACAGGTGGAATAGAAAACTTCACTGATGCTTGCAAGTTCTCAAATTTTCTTATAAAATGAATTATTTTTTATTGTTTTATTATTTCAAATATTTGTTCTTTTTGAGTTACATATTTTTCTAACATATTCTCTCCCCTTTCCCCTCCCCGTTTCAACTGGTAATCTGACAAATTATACATATATATCATATTTAACATATTTCCATAATAGTCATGTTGGGAAAGAAGAATTAGTATTAAGGGGAAAAATCATGATAAAGAAAAGGTAATAAAAGACATTTTAAAAAGTAAACATAGCATGGTTTGTATCGTATTCAATTTACATAGGTTTTTCCTGGATGTGGATGACATTTTCCCAAACAGGTATTTCAGGATTGTACTTGATCACTGAAATGCTGAGAGGATACATGGACAAATTTTGTAATTTGCAAAGTGTATTCCTTCCTATGCCCATTCAGTTTTCTGAAGGGGACTATCATATCTAGTTTTTCTAAAATTCCTTTGACCTATTACCTTCCTTCTTCTTTATTTTGTGGGTAGATTTACCAAATTCTGAGAGAGGGAGGTTGAAGTCCCCCACTATCATAGTATTACTGTCTGTGTCTTTCTGTAACTCATTTAGCTTATCCACTAAGATTCTGGATCTATACTACTTGGTGTGTGTGTGTGTGTGTGTGTGTGTGTGTGTGTGTGTGTGTGTGTGTATACTATATATACATATATATATATGTATATTTAATGTTGATATTATTCATTGACTTTGATAAATTTTAGGAAGATTTTTTTTTCTAATTAGCTACATATATTTTTTGCTTTTACTTTAACTAAGATCAGGATTATTTTTCCTATTTTATTTTTTACTTTAGTTGAATATATTCTACTCCGGCCTTTTACCATCACATCAGTCTTTACTCTGCACTCATACTGTGCATTAATAAATCCAACATACAAGATAGTGTTACATAATGTAAGGTTAGCATCACAGCATTATGCAGTGTCACACAATTCATGTTAAATGTTTTTCTGGGATATTTTTGTCATTGTGTTTTTTCTTTTTAAAATTTTTGACACACTGTATTATTTGTTGTAGACATTTCTGAGTTTTATTTTTACAAGAGAAGACACAAGGTAAAGAAAGACAACGTCAGAAAGGGTTTGTGGTGAGGACAGTTTCTCTACCTTGGTGATGGTGAGAGCCTTCCTGGACATGTAGCCTGCCCTCCTCAGTCCTTCCCCTTCACAAGCTGTCTCTGTCCAGAAAAAAAAAAAAAAATTGCATCTGATTTTTGGATTGGGAGTGAACTCTATTCCAATTCAATAAGGTTATTTGTCTTGGTGACTCTTCTACAGAAAGAACTAGGAAAAAATGAACCATTCGAGAAGGGGGCTTTTGATATTAATAAAAGCCCTTACTAGAATGGAGATGCCCAGAGGCAGGACAGTCCTTCAAAATAAATGACAATTTCCCAAATCTATTCCTAATCCTGAGAGAGAGAGTCTTGTCCAAAAAAAGTGAGGCTGTGACTCTCTTATCTACCAAATGATTCCCAGGAGGAGTCAGTCTTCCAGCTCAGCCCTGACAGTGAGCCTTGGAAGGAACAGGTCAGAGGACCATAGCCAGCTATGAAACTTTGGGTCAACAAAGTCAAAGTTACCTATTGATCAGTACTGAGGTAGGTGGGGGGGGGGATCTGGTACAGTTACCCCATCCCCAGTATTGTCTTTCTCTGAGAAAGACAGTCACTAACCCTCCCCACCCACCCACTCACTACTCAGGAGATCCAAAGGATGGGAAGAATAAAGATACCAGGAGGGGTGGGAGAGTTGGGGGAAGAGGACAGGCAGTTTTACAAAACTTAAATCAGGGGGAGCTATAGAGACACACACACAGCTGGACCAAGGCTGAGCTATCTCCACCAGTTGCTTGTCATTGTTACTGATAAAGAAGCAAAAGTGGGGATGCTCAGAGATTTCTGATCTTTAAGCATTAAGTCAGTGAAGAGGAACCATTATATTTCTCTGTTCCAATTGTATTTCTTGAAAACAACATATTGTAAGAATTTGATTTGTAATCACTTCTGCTACTCACTTTAATTTTCTCAAAGTGTTCATTCCATTCACATTTACAGTTATACTTATTCTTTATTTCCCTAAATCTTATCTGCCTCCTATTTGTACTATGCTCTCTCTTCATCCTTTAATCATTTCTTTTTTTGTTTCTGACCTGCCTCCCTGAATTTGTCCTTTCTTATATTTCCCCCCTTCCCTTTTCTTCTCTTTTTTCTCTTTTCCTTTTTATAAAACTTTTAATTTCCCTCTTACTTTTATTAGTCTTGTTCCCCTTTCTTCCCATTTTCACCTCCTATTTCCCTACAGGGTAGGATAAATTTCTAAATTCTGTAGGGAATGTATGTCATTCCCTTTAAGTCAACTATGTTGATAAATTTCTCAATGCACCCTCTGTTATAATAGTCTACTCAGATGGCATTTTTCTCCTTTTTTTTTTAGATTTTTACAAGGCAAATGGGGTTAAGTGGCTTGCCCAAGGCCACACAGCTAGGTAATTATTAAGTGTCTGAGACTGGATTTGAACCCAGGTACTACTGAAACCAAGGCCAGTGCTTTATCCACTATGCCACCTAGCCACCCCTCAAATGGCATTTTTCATACACTAATGCTTCCACTTTGTTCTCCCACTATAATAATTTTTATCATGAATTAATTGTTTTATACTTCTCTTATAACCACAGTCTTTATCAAAAGATAATCCTTTCAACTGATGAAAATGCAGTTCTCAAGAACTTTATGTATAATCATATAATAATCACTTCAAACCCATGCCTTCTGTAAAAGTATGTTTCCCTCAACTGTCTCACTAGAAATACAATTCTCAAGAATCACTAGCATCATTCACATTACCAAATTGAACACATGCTCTCTATTTGTATACACTCCCTTCATCATTCCCAATAGAAATATAATCCTTGAGTTACAAATATTATTACATCACAATCCACTTATACCCTCACCCTCTGAGTCTCCCAAGGGAAATGTAATTGTTAAGAATAACAAGTATTCTCCTTGCAAGTAGGAATATCAAGAGCATAGTCTTAATTACCATTTTCTTCTATTTACCTTTTTGCTTCAATTGGCACTTGTATTTGAAAGTCATATATGTTGTTCAGTTCTGGTTTTTTATCAGGAAAATGTGAAATTTTTCTCTTTCGTTCAAAATTCATCATTTCCCCCAAAAGAATATGTTGAATTTTGTAGGTAATTGACTGTGTTGTAATCCAAACTTTTTTTGCTCTCCAGAGCACCATATGTGAGGTCCATTGATCCATTAATGATGAATCTGCCAAATCTTTACTAATTCCCTGGTTTTAAAATTTTTCTCTGCTTGCAAAATTTTCTCCTTTAACTTATAATTTTGAAATTTGACTTCAATAATACTTGGAGATTTTATATGGAGATTTTTGGGTTTCTTTTGATGAATTGTTTCATGGATTATTTTAACTTTTGCTATAGAATATTAGGGCAATTTTCCATGTTAATTGCCTGATTGTGGCTTAAAGTTACATTTAAAAAATTTGTGCATCATCTCTCTTGAACCTATTTTCCAGGTCAGTCTTTTTCCTAAGAAGTACTTTACATTATCAACTATATTTGCACGCTTGTTTGATGGAATTTTAATGTCTCACCATTAGTTTGATTTTGTCTAATTCTAATTTTTTAGGATTTTTTTCCTTCAGTTACTTTTGTGTTTTCTTTTCCAACTGCTAGATGAGCTATTTACCTTTTCCAGTTACTCAATTTTACTTTTAAAGGAGTTTTTATCTTTTATCATTTAAGAAATTCTATTTTTTTCCTTTTTCAGTTTTATTTTAATTTTTAAGATTTTATTTATTTTTTATTTAAACACAAAGTTATAAAACCTCATGGGAAATAAAGTAAAAGAAAGAGGACAAATATGTGTTTCAGCCTGTGTTCTGATATCATCAGCTCTGCCTCATGTGGATCACTTTCTTTATCATAAGTCCATCATAGAATTTTCTTCCATATTTTTCCAAAGTTGCTGTTGCTCATTGTAATTCCCTCCATCCATTCCTCCCCATTACCATGTATTATACTCTCTCTCTCTCTCTCTCTCTCTCTCTCTCTCCTTTCACTCTGGCCCTCTTCAAAAATGTAATATGGGGCAGCTGAGTGGCGCAGCTGAAAAAGCACTGGCCCTGGGGCCAAGAGGCCCCAAGCCCACAATCCCTTCCCAGAGATGCAGCAGCCACACAGCCAATCTAAGTAACTTGCAAAAAGTAAAAAAACAAAATGTGTTATAACTATTCTCTCCTCTATCACTTACATCTCCCCCTTTCCCCCTGTCCCCCTTCTCTCCTTTTTCCTCTAGATATCTATACTCTATTGAGTGTTTATACTGCTTCCTCTCTGAGTCATTTATTTTTAGGTTTTTACAAGGCAAACATGGTTAAGTGGCTTGCCCAAGGCCACACAGCTAGGTAATTATAAAGTGTCTGAGACTGGATTTGAACCCAGGTACTCCTGACTCCAGGGCAGGTGCTTTATCCACTATGCCACCAAGTGCCCCTCTGAGTCATTTCTGAAGAGAATCAAAGTTCCCTCATTCCCCCTCTCCTCCCCTCCTTCCATACTATTGAAAAAGCTATATGCAATATCTTTTATATGAAATACATTCACTTATTTTACCTCTCCTTTCTCTTACCAACTGTACATTTCGCTTTCACCCATTGACTCCATTGTTTTCAATATCTCCTTTTCTTTTTCTTTTCTTTTTTATTAGGTTTTTGCAAGCAAATGGGGTTAACTGGCTTGGCCAAGGCCACACAGCTAGGTAATTATTAAGTGTCTGAGGCTGGATTTCAACCCAGGTACTCCTGATTCCAGGGTCAGTGCTCTATCCACTGTGCAAACTAGCTATCCCAATATCTCCTTTTCTGATGTAAAGAAATGTGCTCTCCAACAATCAGGGACAATTTTGGGTTGTCTGCAATGGGGAATACCATCTGTATCTAAATAGAGAACCGTGGAGTTTGAACAAAGTTCAAGGAGTATGCCCTTTAATTTAGGGGAAAAAAACGGATATCTTCTTGTCTGATCTCTTATGCTTTATGTTTCTTCCTCAAGGATATGATTTCTCTCTCATGAAACTCAATTTGGATGAATGTACAACATGGAAACAATGTGGGGGTGGGGGAGAGAAGTAATATTGGGGAAAATTGTAAAACTCAAAATAAATAAAATCTTTAATTAAAACAAAGTGTACTCTCCCCCCTTCTAATTTGGAAAAGCCCCATATATTTATCTAATTAGAAATCAGATTGCATTGTTTTATTTTTAATTGTTCTTATTTGATTAATTGCTTTTAATATATAGAAGTCTATCTCCCTCTATATTAAGGGTCCACACATAAACTGTGAAGGTCTGGTCCTTCTTTATTAGGTAATTGATGTACAGTGCATAAAAAAATAAATGTACTTAGAATATTGAAAGTTTGCTTCATTAGTAATTTAAATTTTCACCTTATATAATATGACAAATGGTTTTGATTCAAAGAATTCAATAAAATTTTTCCAAAACATGATACAATTAAATAAAAACATTATTCAAGAAGACCAGCTTAATTTATTCAGAAGATAAAGGTAGACTTTAACTTTAGCAAACCATTAATATAATGATATTAAAATGAAAACATTTTGAGTTTTATATATATCATTATCCAGTGAAAAACTTTGATAAATCAATTCTTTTGCATTTATAGTTAGTATGACTTCTTGAAAGAAGGCAAAAAGTGTAAAATTCCATATATCTACTCTAGAAGAAAAAAACTCATCTAATTAAACGATCAAGAAATCCAATTAGAAACTATAGAAAAGGACTTCCAGTCTTAGAAACACACAAATTCCTAGTCAGAAATCCATAGAAATAGGAAAGTGAGTCATGTGAGCCTTCTGGAAAACAATGAAGAAGAAAAAAAAAGCCTGGAATTAATGCAGGATTTAGTGATAGAAAATGGTCCTAACATCATGGCACCAGAAGGCAAAATAGTGATTGAAAGAATACATCAATCCTCTCTGGAAAGTGATTCTAAAAGGAAAACACCAAGGAATGGTGTAGTCAAATTCTAGAACTATCAGACAAAAGAAAAATATCCTACAGGCAGCCAGAAAGAAAAAAAAAATTAAATACCAAGGAGCCATAGTAAGGATTATGCAGGACCTGGCCTCAGCAACGTTATGAGATCAAAGGGCCTGGAATGAGATATTCCAAAGAGTTCAGAATGCAGTGAAGAATCCACCACCTGGCTAAGCTGAGACTTCTCTTCCAGGAAAAAATGATGGACATTTAATGAAATGGGGGACTTCCAAGATTTCATGATAAAAAGACCAGAGCTAAATAGAAAATTTGGATATCAAACAAAGAGGCTTAAGAGAAACAAGAAAAGGTAAAAAAAACTTGCTATTCATAAGATGAAACTAGCTATATACCCTCTTGGGAGAAAGAGTTTCATAGCACTTGAGAACATGACTTTTCTGTGACTCAGAATGATTCAAAAAAATTCTTCCTTAAAAAGGGGGCAGTAAGGAAAAGGGAGGTTGGAGGGTGACTGAATGGGGTAAATCTCATTATGCCAAGAGGTACAAAAGACCAATTGTAATTGAAGGGAAGGAAGGAGGAGGTGAGAACCACCTGAATCTTCATCTCATCAGACTGACTGTAAAGTTAAATTAGACACATTTTAGTTAAGTTAAGTAACTTTTCTTACCTTTCAAGCATTAAAAGTGGAGGGGGAGACATGGAGGGGGACAAAAAGGGGAACTAACAGAAGGAAGGGAAGAAGGGGAAAGGGAAAAGGGAAAGAAAGGGGAGGAGGTTGATATAAGAGGGCAAACACATTGAAGGTGACATTATTCAGAAATAAAAGCATGGGGAATATGGAGAAAGGTAAAAAACAGGGAAAATGCAGAAAGAAGGAAGATAGCATGGAGGCAAATAAGGACTTAGCAATTGTAACTTTGAATGTAAATGGGATGAACTTGCCCTTATTACACAAGTGGATAGCAAAGTGGATTAAAAATCAGAATCCTAAAGTTGCTGCTTACAAGAAACTCATTTGAAGTAAAGATACATATAGAGTAAAAGTAAAGTCTTAGAGCAAAATATATTTTTTCTTCAACCGAAGTGAAAAAAAGTATGGGTAACTATCCATATCTCAGATAAAGCACCTGCAAAAATAGATAGTGTTAAAAGAAGTAAGCAAGGAAACTATATCCTACAAAAGGTACAATAGAAAATAAAGTAATTTCAATACAAAATATGTATGAACCTAATGGGACAGCATCCAAATTCTTAGAGAAACTGAAAGACTTACAGGAAGATAGAAACAGCAAAACTCTACTAGTGAGTGACCTCAACCTCTCACTATCAGATTTAGAGAAATCTAATCATAAAAAAACAACAAAGAAGTTAAGAAGGTAAATAGATTTTTAGAAACCAAGATATGATAGACTGCTGGAGGAAATTGAATGAGGATAGAAAGGAATAAACCTTATTCTCTGCAGTACATGACACTTATACAAAAACTGACCATTTACTAGGGCATAAAACCCTAATAATAAATTTCAGAAATAGTGAATACATCTTTCTCAGATCATAATTTGACAAAACTTATATACGATATTTTCCCAGGGAGTTACAGACCCAGAATTAATTGGAAACTATATAACCTCATTTTAAAGAATGAGTGGATCAAGCAATAAATTATAGAAAGCATTGATTATTTTATCCTGCATAATGACAATAATGAAACCACATACCAAAACCTATGGGATACACTCAAGGTAGCTCTCAGGGGATATATTACATCTTTATAAATGCTTACAAGAATAAATTAGAGAAAGAAGCAATCAATGAACTAAATTATGCAACTAAAAAAATTAGAAGAAGAACAAATTAAAACCCCAATTAAATACCAAATTAGAAATTATGAAAATTAAAGGAGAATTTAAGAAAATCAAAAGCAAGAGAACTATTGAACTAATATATAAAACCAAGAGCTGGTTTTATGAAAAAAACAACTAACATTGATAAACCTCTGCTCAATTTGATTAAAAAAAGAAAGAAGAAAACCAAATAGCTAGTATTATAAATGAAAAAGGTGAACTTACCAACAATGAGAAGGAAATTTAAGTAATAATTCAGGATCATTTTGCCCAACTCTATGCCAATAAATTTGACTAAGTGATATCAATGAATATTTACAAAAATATAAGTTGTCTGGATTAAATGAAGATGAAATTAAAAAGATAAATAACCCTGTCTCAGAAAAAGAAATTCAACAAACCATTTTGAACTCCCTAGCAAAAAAATCTCCTGGGCAAGATGGATTCACAAATGAATTCTATCAGAAATTTAAGGCACAATTGGTTCCAATTCTGTATAAACTCATTGAAAAAAAATGGGTTATGATAGAACTCTGCCTAACTCTTTCTATGGCATGAATATGGTGCTTATACCTAAACCAGGAAGACTTAAAACAGAAAAAGAAAATTTTATGCCCATAAATCTTAAATAAATAAATGAATAAATAGATAGATAGATAGATAGATAGATATCTTAAAGAAAATCTTAGCAAAATGATTACAAAACATGCTATCACTAGACTAATACAATATGATCAAGTGGGATTTATCTCAGGAATGCAGGGTTGATTCAATATTAGGAAAACTGTTAGTATAATTAGTTAAATCAATAACATACCTATAAGAAATATGATCTTATCAAGAGTTGCTGAAAAAGCTGTTGACATAATACAGCACCCATTCTTACTAAAAACACTAGAGAGTGTAGGAATAAATGGTTTGTCCCAAAGAATAATACACAGTATCTATCTGAAACAATTAAAAATCATTGGGGATAGCCTTGAGGAATTCCCAATTAGATCAGGGGTGAAACAAGGACACCTATTATCACCAGAATTATCACCATTATTATTAAATATCGTATTAGAAACATTAGCCTCAGCAATTAGAAAAGAAGATGACATTGAAAGACTTAGAATAGGGAAGGAGGTGACAAAACCCTCACTCTTTACAGTTGAGTTGATGGTATACCTAGAGAATCCCCAAAAGTTATCTATAAAGCTACTAGAAATAATGAGCAACTTTAGCAAAGTAGCAGGATTTAAAATAAGCCTATCATAAATCTTCAATATTTCTATACTTGACTAAAAACATACAGAAGAAAGAGCTGGAAAGAGAAATCCCAATCAAAGTAAGCTCAGACAAAATAAAATACCTTGGAGTCTACCTGCCAAGGCAGACTCAAAAACTTTTTGAAAACAATTACAGAAGTCTTTTTACACAAAGAAAATCAGATTTAAATACCTGTGCAAACATCAACTGCTCATGAATAGGTTAAGATAATATGATAAAAATGACAATTCTATCAAAACTGAATTACCTGTTAAGTGCCCTACCAAGAAAAGTTCAAAAAAATTACTTTAATGAATTAGTAAAAGTTGTAAGTAAATATATATGGAGAAATAAAAAGTCAAGAATTTCCAGGGATACTATGAAAAAAGTGCAAGTAAAGGTGGTTTAGCCATATCATATCTAAAATTATATTATAAAGCATCAGTCATTAAAATTGTCTGCTAGTGGCTAAGAAGTAGAGTTGTGGATCAGTGGAATAGGCTAATTGCAATAGCAGAAAAATGATTTCAGTAATAGGGGTAAAAAACTCTCTCTTCAAAAAAAACTGTTTGGAAAATTGGAAGTTACTATGGAAGAAATGTAGATTAGAACAAATACTCACACCCTATTCCAAGATAAGATACAAATGGATACAGGATTTAGACATAAAAACAATATTATAAGCAAATTGGAAGATCAAGGAGTAGTTTACCTGTCAGATCTATGGAAAAGGAAAAAGTTTATGACCAAGGAATATATAGTGAACATCATTAAAAAACAAACTAGATGATTTTGATTATATTAAATTAAAATATTTTTGCACAGACAAAACCACTGTAACCAAGATCAAAAGAAATGTAGTAAATTGGGAAATAGTTTTTTCAACTAGTATTCCTGAAAGAAGGTTTCATTTCTAAAATATACAGAGAACTGAGTCAAATTTTCAAAAAAAAAAAACCAAGTCATTCCCCAATTGACAAATGATCATAGGACATGCAAAGGCCATTCACAGCTGAGGAAATCAAACCAATCCATATTCATATGAAAAATTCCTCCAAATCATCACTTATAAGAGAAAAATGCAAATTAAAGCATTTCTGAGATACCACCTCACACCTCTCAGACTGACCAATATGAGCAGTAATTACAAAGATCAATGTTGGAAGGGATGTGGGAAATCTGAGACACTAATACATTGTTGGTAGAGCGGTGAATTCATTCAGTGTTTCTGGAAAGCAATTTGGGATTATGCCCAAAGAGCAAGAAAACTGTGCATACCCTTTGATCCAGAAATACCACTGCTGGGTCTATACCCTGAAGAGATGATGAAAAAGGGTAAAAATATCACTTGTATAAAAATATTTAAAGCAGCCCTGTTTGTGGTGTCAAAAAATTGGAAATTAAGTGAATGTCCTTTTATTGGGGAATGGCTGAACAAACTGTGGTATATGTATGTCATGGATCACTATTGTTCTATAAGAAACTAGGAGGAATAATAATTCAGGGAAGTTTGGAAGGGTTTGCATGAATTGATGCTAAGTGAGATGAGCAGTAACAGAAAAACTTTGTACACCCTAACAGCAACATGGGGGTGATGATCAACCTTGATGGACTTGCTCATTCTATCAGTGTAACAATCAGGGAAAATTTTGGGTAATATGCAATGAAGAAAACCATTTGTATCAAGAGAAAGAATTATGAACTTTGAACAAAGACCAACGACTATTTCCTTCAAATTAGGGGAAAAAATTATCTTATTATGTAATTTTACTATCTCATAATTTATTTTCCTCCTTTAGGATATGGTTTCTCTGTCATCACATTTAACTGAGATCAATGTATACTATGGAACCAACTTAAAACACTAACAGAATACCTTCTGTGGGGGGTGGGGGGAGGGAAGCAAGATTGGGGGAAAAATTGTAAAACAAAATAAATAAAATCTTCCAAAAAAAAAGAGTAAGAGTTAGTAACCCTCAAATGGTCATAGTAATATTGTATGGAAGGGAAAAATATATAATAAAATCATTGATATCACCGAAACATCATAGATACATGGTGAAAGACTATTTGCACTTTCTCCTAGGACATTAGAGATGTAACATGAGGAACTCAAAAAACTGCAAGTGCAAATTTACAAGTAAAGACTTAAATAAAAAGTTAAATTAATCAATTAATCAATAACACATAACAAAAGAATAGCATGGATTAATTTCTTATATTTATTTTTAGTTTTTTTCCTAGGCAATGGGTCTAAGTGACTTGCCCAAAGCCACACAGCTAGGTAATTATTAAATGTCTGAGGCCAGATTTGAAATCAGACACTGCTGACTACAGGACTGGTGCTCTATCCACCTATCCACCCAATTTCTTATCTTGACACACAAAATAGAAATGAAAACAAGAGAAAAAAAAATAAGCACAAGTTGTAAATTACTATAAATAGATCCATTACGAAAGGGGGAAAAACTATCATAGAGGGTAATTGCAGTTCACCAACAACAACCAGAGAGAAAAACTGAAAAATATTCCCCATGAATACATCAAATAGAGTTAAATAAAAATGGTATGTTTTAAACAAAGGGCATAAATAATTGGAATGAATATTTTAGACAAAAAGTGCTGTCACCCAAGTAAAAAAATCTTCCTGACAATTAGATCAAAAGAAAATATTGAATTTATGATATAACAAGGAATATTGGAACAAAATAAAAAAAAGTATGAAAAAAGAAAACTTTAAATTCTCTTTCAAAAGCAAATGAATAGGGAATCAAATGTAAGAATTATACTAAAAATAGGCAGGCTCTCTGAACACCATGATAAAAATTAAAATCCTAGCTATCATATATCAATAAATCACAAATGAAAATGACCTAAAATATTTCAATCTAGAGAAGCAAGTGAAGTTAGAAAAGTCCATCTAAGATCCATAGAAAAGTACAAAGGTGCCAAAAGACTACAGACAGCTTGTAGGTATAGGAACAAACATTTTTCAAAAGAAGTGTTTCAGACTGTCTTCTGGGAGCCAATATGGCTGTGTAAGCAGCAAGTTCCTGTAACTCTCCCATAATCACATTCAAAGAAGCATAAAATGGGAACCTTAAACAAACCCTAGAAAAGCAGAGTCATATAAAAGACTTAGTCTAAGAATATTTTAAAAATATGAAAGGTTCCTCTCACTCTGCTAAAAGGTAAGCAGCAAGTCATATCTCAAGAAACAAGCAGGAAATTATATTATCTAGGGTTGTGGAACAGGAAATCTTCATGTCCTATATGATAGACAGGGGAATAAGTAGAATTTAGCTTGAAAAAAAATTACTTTTTTTCACTGTAATTCCAGGCAACTAGTAATCTTCCAATGACCAAACCAGTGAATGTTTGAGTTTCATTCCAGGGAAATGTAAATACTCACCTTATCACAGCACACTACAGATCCATAAGGCTCACAGTTCATCACCTGGTAACTAGTCAGACTACTCAGCATAACCTGCATTTGGGTCAATCACCCATTATCACCCACTCTCAGCACAACACCAGACAGCAAGCTCTTCCATTGGCCTAAGGGTAACATTAGTGGGGTTACAGGAAAATAACCAGTACCCATTGCTGGTGGGAAATAAAGCCCCCAAAAGTGCCCCTTATACCCTAAAAGAGCCCAAATCTAAAAAAAAAAAGAAAAGATATCCCAAAACATTGAGAAAAAACAAAAACAAAAACAAAAAAGAAAATGACATTAAAATTTGTAATGGTGACAGGGAAGACAAAGAGACAAAGGAAGAAGAGTACAACCACATCATAACACCTAAGAGCAAACCTGAAAAGGGGGAAATGATCTGAAGTACAGAAAGACGTCATAGAAGAGGTCAAAAGAAGCTTAAAAATTCATATAAGACAGGCAGAAGAAAAATTGGCAAAAGAAACAAGTGTGATACAAGACTAAGGAAAAAAGTGCCAATAACTTGGAAAGCTGCTTATAAAAGAGAATTAGTCAAATGGAAAAAGAGATACAAAAATCCACTGAAGCAAACAGTTCTTTAAAGAATATAATTGCAGGGGAGAACAAAGCCAAAATGGTGGAGTGAAGGCAAGGAACTCCCACAAGCTCTCCCCCAAAATATTTCAAATTCCTTTATATAAGGAATCTAACCAAATACATTTTGTTGGTTTTTGCAAGGCAGTGGGGTTAAGTGACTTGCCCAAGGTCACACAGATAGATAATTATTAAGTGTCTGAGGCTGGATTTAAACTCAGATCCTCCTGACTCTAGGGCTGGTGTTCTATCCACTGCACTACCTAGCTGCCCCAGACCAAATTCTAAAATGTCAGAACCCACAGAAAGACTGATTGAAACAATTTTCTAGTCCAAGACAACTTGGAAGACTGTGATTGCATTAAATTACAAAAAATTTTTGCACAAGCAAAACCACTACAATTAAGATTCATAGGAAAGTTGTAAATAGTGAAACAATTTTAAGAACTTGTATTTCTGAAAAATATCTCATTTCTAAAATCTAATGTTTTAAAAGGAATGAGTGCTGTATTTTTTCAACAACATTTTTCATCCATTTCATTTAGATTGTCAGATTTATTGTCATGTAGTTAGACAAAAAATCTCCAAATTATGACTTTAATTTCCTCCATAACAATGGTGAATTTACTCTTTTAAATTTAATACTGTAATTTGGTTTTCCCATTTTTGTACATTTAAATAGTCCAAAGGTTAATCTATTTGATTGCTTTTATAAAAATCACCATTTAATTTCTTATATTAATTCAATTTTTTTCTTTTTTTTTCTATTTTATTAGTTTCTCCTCTGATTTTCAGAATTTCTAACTTGGTATTTGTATGTTTAACTTGGTGCATGCATGTTTATTATGGATATTAATTCATTGCTTATGGTTACTTTTAAGAAGTTGTAACTTCCTTCCTGATCCCTTTTAATTAAATCTATTTTTGCTTTTGTTTTTCTAAGATCAGCATTGAAGCCCCTACTTTTTTTTAACCTCAGTTGAAGAATAATATATTTTGCTCCAAACTTTTTCCTTTAGTTTTTCTGTTTTGGATATTTTTGTTTTCTGGGTTTTTTTAGGTTTTTTGCAAGGCAATTGGGGTTAAGTGGCTTGCCTAAGACCACACAGCTAAATAATTATTAAGTGTCTGAGGCCAGATTTAAATTCAAGTACTCCTGACTCCAGGGCTAGTGCTTTATCCACTACTCCACCTAGCTGCACCTTGGATATGTTTCTTGTAAAGAGCAGAGGTAGGTTTGTGTTTTTTAATCTATTCTGCTATCTAGTTCCATTTTATCCCCAAGTCACCCTATTCAGTTTTTATTATGAAATGTGAATTTCCCACCATCCTATTGTCACCTTATTTCTATTTTACTATCTCCTTTCATCTTATCCCTACCCACCAATTTTCTTGCATATAATTGCTGCTTTCCTAAATCTACTCTCCTTTCTCTAAGCATATCATCCATTTTGTTTCATCTTTCCATTTCTACTTTCCTATAGAATAGGATTAATTTCTAAGACCAAATGGAAAAACCAAATCTGTTGAGAATAAAGTTTTCCCTTATTCAATATAAAGGACTATAATAAGTCCATTGTGCCACTTGATTTCATATTGTTTACCCTCTTGCCTCTGCATTCTTCTCCTAGTACAATCCATTTTTACATGTCTTAATTTGTATCTGTATTATACCAGAACCACTTCCTAAATTTACTCATTGTAAATATCCTAAATGAAATACAGTTTTCAAGAGTCATAAATATCATCACATCATAATCACTTTATATCCATAACTTCTGTTTAAATACAGTCCTTTCAACTATTCTCAAGAGTTGAATATTTTACTTCTCATGTAAGAAAATAAGCAGTTTAGTCTTATGGACCAATATTTTTCTTTCCATTTATATTTTTATATATCACTTTTACCTTGCCCTTGAAGATCAAAGTTTTTATTCATTTCTGGTGTATGTTATCATGTAAGTATTAAAGTCTATTTTTTCTTATTTTGTTGAAAGTTCTCTTTTCTCCTGAAAGAATGTATTGAATTGTGGTCATAATTCTAATCCCTTTTCCCTCTGTAATGGCATATTCCAGATCTCAGATCCTTTAAAGTTGAAACTTATATGTACTACATAATAATGACTATGGATCTTTGGTAGTAAAATTGCTTTTTTCTCCCTACTTGAAATGTTTTCTCCTTTAACTGATAATTTTAAAATTTGTCTACAATATTCCTTGGAGTTTTAATTTTGGGATCACTTTTTGAAGATGATAGGACTCTTTCAAGGACAAGTTTATCTTTTACTTGTAAGATACTAGGACCGTTTATCTTGATAATTTCATTAATGATATTGTCCAGGTTTTTTTTTTTTAACACAGCAATCAAGCATTTGAAAATCAAGTCTACTGAATCCATTTTTTCATGTGATATTTTTATTAATGGATTTTTCACATTGACTTCAAATTTTTCAATCATTTTCTTCAGTTTGATGTAATCTTAATGTTTCATAGAGTCATTACCTTCCTCCTTCAATACTAACTTTTAGAGTTTTATTTTCATCTGGTAGTTTTTGTGCTTTCCTTTTCAATTGGTTAATTTTACATTTCAGTAATATCATTTCTTTTCCAGTTGGTCAATTTTATTTTTAAATACATATTCATTTTCCCATTTGACCAATTTTACTTTTAAAGCTATTTTTCAGACACTTGTTCTAATTTTTGCATAGTTCTCATGCAAGAGAACCATTTATCTATCTATCTATCTATCTATCTATCTATCTATCTATCTATCTATTTATTTATTTATTTATTCATTCATTCATTTATTCATTCATTTATTTTTGTGAATTCTTTTCTTCTCCTTTGGTTTTTAGCATTCTTTTACAGTTCATTCAAGAGGAATTTTTGGTTTTGAGATCAATTCATAATACTCTTTAAGGATTCATATGAAGGCATTTAGTCATTACTATCCTTTCTTGAAATATCATTTTGGCCTTCCCTGTGACAGCTTTCTGTGGTTTGTGCCCTTTTTTATGGTTATGGTCATTTTGAAAGTTGAGCTGTAAATCATTATTGATTAGAGAAACCCAAATTGAAACAAGCATAAAGTAGCACCTCACATCTAACAGATTGACTAAGATGTTAAAAAGAGAAAATGATCAATGTTTGAGAGGTTGTGGAGGGACTGGGACAATGATTCATTGCTGGTGGAGTTGTGAACTGATCCAACCATTCTGGAGAGCATTATGGAACTATCATTAAAGAGCAATAAAACTGTTCATACCCTTTGACCCCAAAATTCCAATTCTCAGCCTATATCCAGAAGAAATAAAAAAAATGGTGAAAGTCCTACATATTGCAAAATATTCATAGTAGTTGTTTTTGGAAGTGGTAAGGAACTGAAAATTGAGGGAATGTCCATCAATTGAAGAATGGTTGACCAAGTTATGGTATATGAATATTATGGAATAACATTGTTCTATAAGAAGACATAAATGGTTGGAAATAGTTTGGAAACAGCTCTTGAAGCTTCCCAGTTTCATCTGTGCATCCAAAAAGTCTCTGAAAATAGCTGTCATACAAAAAATTCAGTGCAAACAGAATTTGAGGAATAGCAGAGATTTTGGAAAAATCCTTATAACTATTGTCTCTAATGATTGTCTCATTTCTTAAATATAGTGAGAACTGAGTCAAATTCATCTGAATAAGGGACAGCTAGATGGCACAGTGGATAAAGCACCGGTGCTGGAGTCAGGAGTACCTGGGTTCAAATCCAGTTTCAGACACTTAATAATTACCTAGCTGTGTGGCCTTGGACAAGCCACTTAATCCCATTTGCCTTGCAAAAACATAAAAAAAATGAAAAATGAAAAAAATCATCAGAATACAAGCTATTGTTGATAGTCAAAGTATATGAACAGGTCATACACAGATGAATTATAGGCATTTGAAGGAGTACTCTAAATCAATGTTGATTAGAGGAAATGCAAAGTAAAAAAACCTAGAGATACAGAAAGGAAACCATAAATACTTAAGAGAATTTGAGAAATTTGGGATACTAAGACACTGTTGATGGAGTTGTTAGCTGATCCAACCACTTTGGAGAGCAATAAATAGAACTATTCTCTAACAGTGTATGCCTTTAGAGCTAGCAATACCACAACAAGGTATATATCTCAAAGACATCATACAAAGGAGGTGGAAACATTTATAACAGCATTTTTCTTGGTGAGAAAATATTAGAAATTAAATGATGTTCATCAACTAGAGAATGATTTAACAAGTATGAATATTATAAATTCCATTTTGTAATAAGAAATGATGAATAGGTGGTTTTCAAAATAACCTGGGAAGACATTTTGAATCGATGCAAAGTGAAATGAATAGGAAAAAAATAACTATGCACACATAATCACAGATATTGTGTCTTGATGAGATATGAATGACCTAGATCTTCCCAAAAGCATAATGATCTAAAACAAATACAAAGGACTCATAAAGTAAAATGTTTTCTGTACCCAGAAAAAGAAAGAATTGATGAACTCTAAAAGCACATCAAAGTTTATTTTTCTCAGTTATTTATTTTTGTTTTTTCTTTTGTTATTTCTTCTTTCAAAACTAAGACACATATGGAAATTTGGTCTCATGATAGCATATGTTTAAACTATTTCCAACTGCATATCATTTTTAGAAGTAAGGGGGGGAGGGAGGAAAAGATGGAGAAAACAAAACTGGAATTTAAAATTGTTTAAAAATAAATATTACTGGGTGGCTAGGTGGCACAGTGTATAGAGCACAGGTCCTGGAGTCAGGAGTACCTGAGTTCAAATCCAGCTTCAGACACTTAATAACTACCTAGCTGTGTGGCCTTGGGCAAGCCACTTAACCCCATTGCCTTGCAAAAGCCTGAATAAACAAACAAATAAATAAATAAATTGATGAATGTTACACTTAACTCCATTTGTCTTGCAAAAAATCTAAAAAAAATAAAATAAATGCTAAGGCTCAACAAAATAACAATGTAACAGGACCCATCTGAAACTCAAAAGATAAAACCCAGGATTGCCAGATTAACATATGAGACTGGTATGGTGTATGTAACTCAGGAAACATACTGATAGCACCTGAAATAAAATAGACAGAACCATAGGCAACACCATAGGCCAGTGGGAATCTAGGCATCAGACTTCCATCACAAAAAGTCATGGAATGTGATTTCTTTGTCCCAGGAGCAAGCACAACTATCAAAATAAAGAACAATAAAATAATGCCCAAAACATAAAATGCTATTATTTTGGTATGGATGATAATTACTCCATCTTGGCAGAGGAAAGTAATGACAAAATGACTCCTTGCGAAACCTCAAGTAGATTAGGTTTTGGTCTCAAATATAAAAAGTTCTCTTGGAGGATCACAAAAAAGAATTTCAAAAACCAAAGAAGAGAGGAAGAAGAAAAATGGAAAAAATAAATGAGAGTCCTGCAGAAGAATGATAATTGATGAAAATAACTTTAAAAGTGAAATTGGCCAAATAGAAAGGGAATTCAACTCCTTTAAAAAAGTAAAATTGTAGAAAAGGAAATAAGAAAATAATTGAAGAAAATTAAAGCTTAAAAATTAGAATTAAACAAATGGAAAATGGGGCAGCTAGGTGGTGCAGTGGATGGAGCACTGGCCCTGGAATCAGGAGTACCTGAGTTCAAATCCAACCTCAGACACTTAATAATTACTTAGCTGTGTTGCCATGGGCAAGACAATTAACCCCATTGCCTTGCAAAAACTAAAACAAACAAACAAACAATTGGAAACTAATGATTCTCTGAGACATCAAGATTCCATCAAGCAAAGCTAAAATGATAAAATACAGAAGAAAATGTAAAGTACCTCTTAGGAAAAATGACCAATATGGAAATGAGATCCTGCAAAGATAAAATATGAATTTTTTGTCTAACTGAAGCCATGATTAAGAAAAAAAGAACCTGGATAATATATTGGTGGTTATTATCATGATAAAACTGCCCTAATATCCTTGAAGAAGAAAATAAAATATTCCTTGAAAGAATCCATCATTCCCCCCCCCCCCCAAAAGAGACCAAACTTAGTAAAATTAAGGAATTTATGCTAAAGGAGCAAATACTACAAGCTGCCAAACAGAATCAATTTAAATATTATTTGCAAAAGACTTATCAGATTCAATATTAAAGGATAACAGGCCCTATTATATAACATTCTGGAGTAAAAAGGAGGTTGGATTACAACTGAGAATGAGCTACTCTTCAAACTCCAGTATATCCTTAGACAGGAAAGGTTGGATTTTCATTGAAGTAAATAACTTTCAAACTTACCAGATATGATTTGAAAAGAAAATTTGATCTTCAGATATAAGACTAAAGAGATGCACAAAGAGGTTAATGGAAAGAAAACAAAAGTTAGCCCATAAGACTATGAAAAAAAAAGTTTGTTAGTCAATAAGACTAAATAAGAAAATCATATCTTCAACACTTGTATATTAAATTTCTCCCAGAATAACTGAAAGGAAAAAAAATGATGGAATGTGGGGGTTTAAATTGGTCATGGTATGGTAATTTACTTTAATTCATGAAACCTGTACTTTTGTTCTATCAACTGGGGGGAAAATATTTGGACAGAAGATATGAGTATAAATTATTCAAGATGTAATGTTATTTAAATTAATGAAGGTTATATTTCTATTGGTACAACTGAAAGGAGGGTTCTCTGACAGAAGGTGTGGATATAAATTAAGATTAATTTTGCATTCTGTGCTTGTATTAGGGAAGTTGAAGGTGATATATTTTGATGGAGGGTGTGAGCACAAGACATTTAAGATATGAAAAAAGGATTATACAGGGATATGAAGATGAAGATATTAGACATTGATCCACATCACAGGGAGAGGTATAAAAGATTTATTATACTAGAGGGGATGTAGTGAGAGGGGTAACACTGAGTAATTAATTCTTCCTCTCAAGAGAATTGACTTCCCATCTGGGTTTAGAAATGTATCCTAACCCACAAGAAATAGAAGGGAACAGGGAAAGGACAATGTCAGACAGCCAACTGTCAAAAGTAAAACTGGGGACTTCCGGTCAAGATGGTGGAGAGAAGATAGGCACACTTCTAAAGTCTCCTGATCTTTCCCCATCTATCATATGAAACAAACCTCTTAACAGAAATCTGACCCAAAAAACCCAGAAAGAAAACCCAGGAGAAAGAACATCTACCTCAGGATTTGTCTCCTGCAGCACCATTAGGCGAATTCAGGAGGGTGAGTCTGGGTGCAGAGGTAGATCAGACCCTGATCAGGTAGATTAGTGACTGAATTGGATCTGGGTAGTCTGAGGGGTTGAGGTCCAGACCTGCTGGATTAGTGATAGGGCAAGATGGTGGGGGTTTGACTCAAATAGAGAACAGAGGCACTGGTATTGGTGCTGACCCTCTGGAGTTTGCTGACAGGACTGAGGGGA
Source organism: Macrotis lagotis (assembly GCF_037893015.1). Lineage (NCBI taxonomy): Eukaryota > Metazoa > Chordata > Mammalia > Peramelemorphia > Peramelidae > Macrotis > Macrotis lagotis. The sequence continues at coordinate 213,158,656 of NC_133663.1, forward strand.
GAATTGTGGTGCAAGAGAGCTGCAGACACCATCCCTGGGCTCCTCAGGTCTGAGGAACTCTGAGTCCACATCTCCATTAAGGCTGAGGCCTCTTCTGGAGAACAAACAATTACAGACTACTTCTGCCTCAGGCACAGGTGTGTGAGCAGAAGAACCAGCCCAGCTGACAATAGGGAGAGGAATGACCTCACCCCAGGGTAAAGCCCATCATTGATTGAATGCAAAAGCATTTAATAGCTCCAACCACTCCCTTCAAGCTAAGGGAGAAGGCCTCAATCAAGGTCACAGACACTCCAGAGAAAGCAACCAGCACCTCCTACAGACCAGCCAGAGAAATTTCACTCAATGAGTAAAGCCTCTAGGGAGCCCAAGACCCTGGAAACCAGCCCCTCCTCAACTCAAGGTCTTAGCAAAATGAAGAAGGGTCAGCGGAAAGATAGATCCATAGAAATATTCTTGGAAGGAAAAGACCCTAACTCAAAGAGACCTAGAACCTCTGAGGAGAATACAATCTAGTCTTCAGCACAGAAAGACTTCCTTGAAGGAATAAAGAATGAGTTTAAAAATCAACTGGAAAATTTTGGAGAGACAATTAATACCTTGCATCAAGAAAACAAATCCTTAGAAAATACAATTGGACAAATACAAAATGAGAATAAATCTGTCACATCATCAATTGGACAAATACAAAATGAGAATAATTTCCTCACATCCTCAATTGGGCAAATTCAAAAAGAAAATAATTCTCTCAAAACCCCAATTGGTCAAATGGAAAGCTCTTTCAAAAGTAGAACTAATTGGAAAAGGAGTTGTAAAAGGTTAATGAAGAAAACTGCTCCCTAACAAAAAGAATGGAGTCTGCAGGAATGAATGATTCCATGAGACAGAAAGAGCCAGTTAAACAAAATAAAAAAAATAGAATAAAATGTAAAATAACTCATCAGCAAAACCATTGACCTCCAGTTCAGGTCGAGGAGGGGCAACCTGAGAATTATCGGACTTCCCGAAAACATTGAAGTGAAAAAAAAAATCCTGGACTTAATATTACAGGATCTAGAGATGGAAAACTACTCTGATATCATGGAACCAGAGGGCAAAGTAGTTATTGAAAGAATTCATGGATCCCCTCCAGAAAAAGATGCTAAAATGGAAACACCAAGGAATGTTGGGGCAAACTCCAGAACATTCAGATAAATTAGAAAATCCTGCAAGCAGCCAGAAAGAAACAATTTAAATACCAAGGAGCCACAATAAGGAATACACAGGACCTGGCTGCATCAACATGAAGTGGTCAAAGGGCCTTGAACAAGACATTTCAAAAAGCAAAGGAGCTTGGAAAGCAGACAAGAATCTACTGTCCTACAAAGCTGAGCCTTCTCTTCCAGGGGGAAATAGATGAACATTTAATGAAATAGAAGAATTCCAAAAATTCCTGATGAAAAGACCAGAGCTAAATAGAAAATTTGGACATCAAACAAGTGGTTCAAGAGACACATGAAAAAGTAAAAAAAAAAAATAGGGTGTAAAAGAAAAAAAAAACTGCTATCCAATAATTGGAAAATGGCTGTATCACAACAGGGAGAAAAAGATTCTCATAAATCTTGATATTCATAATTCTAACAGAGAGAATATACCTAGCCAGAAGTGACGGAAATTCATGACCTATCCATGAGACTGCTATCGAATGGGATGTAACTGGCTTTAACCCCACTTGGGAGAAAGACTAATAACTCTCAAGAATTTTAACTCTATTAAATAGAATGTACTTAGCTAGAAGTGACAGGTGTTCAGAATTTTCCATGACTCACATAGAATTATCTAAAAAAATGCAGCTTCCTTAAAAATGGGGACAGCAAGGAGACAGTAGTAGGGAGGGGATTTAATGGGGTAAATCTTGTTACTCTAAGAACTACAAAATACCAATGGTAAGAGAGGGGAAGAAGGGAAGAGATAAGAAACACCTTAATCTCCTTCTCATCCTACTTGGCTTAAAGTCAACTACACATACATAGATAACTTAAAAAACACCTAAGGTTTCAAGTATTAAAAGGGGAAAAGAAGAGGGCGGGGTGGAGAAATGGTGGGGCAGTGGGGTAAAAAGGGAACTAAGGGAAGGGAAGGGAAAAGGGAAAAAGGGAAAGGGGAAAGAAAGGGGAGGGGTGATATAGGAGCGCAAACAGACTGAAGGGGGTGTTATTCAGAAACAAAATACTGGGGAATACGGATAAAGGATGGGGAAAGGGGGAAAAATACAAACAGAGGGAAGATAGCATGGAGGGCAATAAAGAAGTAGAAATCATAACTTTGAATGAAGGGGAAAAGGTTTTAAAATACAGAGGGAAGATAGAATGAAGGGGAGAGAGAGAGAGAGAGAGAGAGAGAAGGTAAAAGGTTGGAGCAAAATATATTTTACTTCAGCTGAAGTAAAAAAGCAGGGGAAGGGATCCTTATCTCAGACAAAGCAGCAGCAAAATTAGCTTTACAAGTGATAAGGAAGGAAACTTTATCCTCCTAAAAGGTGCCATAGAAAATACTGAATATATACATACATATATATATATATGAATGCAATGGGATAGCATCCAAATACCTAGAGGAGAAGCTGAAAGAACTACAGGAAGACATAGACAGCAAAACTCTACTAGTGGGAGACCTCAACATCCTACTCTCAGATCTAGATGAATTGAAACATAAAATAAACAAGAAAGAAGTTAAGGAGGTAAATAGATTGTTAGAAAAAAAATAGATACGGTAGATTTATGGAGGAAATTGAATGGTGATTGAAAGGAATATACCTTTTTTCTCTGCAGTACATGGAACTTAGTATTGATGAAACTTAGATTAGACCAACACCTAATACCCTTTATCAAGAAAAGTTGCAAATGGTTAAAATATTTAGACATAAAAAAACAATAATATAAGCCAATTAGAAGATCAAGGACTAGTTTACCAATCAGATCTATGGAAAGCTGAGCATTTTATGACTTAGGAAGGGTTGGAAAACATCACCAAAAACCAACTAGATGATTTTTATTGTATTAAATTAAAAAGCTTTTGCACAGACAAAACCACTATAACCAAGATCAAAAGAAATGTAGTAAACATTGAAAAACTAACTTTTCTGACAATAGACTCATTTTTAAAATATACAGAGAACTAAGTCATATTTTTAAAACAAAAACCATTCCTCAATTGACAAATGGTCAAAGGATATGCAAAGGCAATTTACAAAGAAGGAGATCAAAGCAATCCATAGCCATATGAAAAATTGCTCTAAATCATTAATTATTAGAGAAATGCAAATTAAAGCTTCTCTGAGGTATCACCTCACACCTCTGAGACAGGCCAATATGACCAGAAAGGAAAATGATCATTATTGGAAGGGTTGTGGGAAATCTGGGACACTATTACACTTTTGGTGAAGCTGTGAAGTCATTCAGTCTTTCTGGAGAGAAATTTGGAACTATGCCCAAAGGGCAACAAAAATGAGCATATCCTTTGACTCACCAATGCCACTACTGGGTCTATACCCTGAAGAGATGATGAAAAAGGGTAAAAACATCACTTGTACAAAAATGTTCATAGCAGCCCTGTTTGTGGTGGCAAAGAATTGGAAATCAAGTAAATGTCCTTCAATTGGGGAATGGCTTAGCAAACTGTGGTATATGTATGTCATGAAAGACTATTGTTCTATTAGAAACCAGGAGGGATGGGATTTCAGGGAAGCCTAGAGGAATTTGCATGAGCTGATGCTGAGTGAGATAAGCTGAAACACAGAATCACTGTATACCCTAACAGCAACATGAGAGTGATGATCAACCTTGAAGTACTCACTCATTCCATCAGTGTAACAATCAGGAACAATTTTGGGCTGTCTGTAAAGGAGAGTGCAATCTGTTTCCACATTAAGAACCTTGGAGTTTGAACAAACTTCAAGGACTATTCCATTTAATTTAGAAAAAAAGATAATCTTATTGTCTGAGCTTATTAGCACATAATCTTTCTGTCTCTTCCTTAAGGATATGATTACTCCCTCATCACATTCACTTTGGGTCAATATACAACAGGGAAACAAAGCAAAGACTGACAGATTACTTTCCATGGCAGGGGCTTTGGGGAAAGGAAGTAAGATTGGGGGAAAAATTGTAAAAATCAAATAATATTGTTAATAAAAAAGTAAAACTGGTGAGGAGAGATAAGAGGGAAAGGAGAAAGAACAGTACAAACAGAGGAAGATAGGATGGAAGGAAAGAAAATGTTTTGATACAAATATTTAATCAAGATTAGAAAGAATTCAGAAAGGGGAAAATTTTTAAAATTAATGTTTCTCATAAAGGACTCATTTCTAAAATATTTCTAAAATACAGGACTACTTCTAATTGTTAAAAATACAACTCATTAACCAATGAGATTTTTCTGATGAAGAAACTAAAGTTATCTATATTCAAATGAAAAAAGTCTCCAAATCATTAGTGATCTAAACAATTAAAATTAAAACAACTCTGAGGTTCTACCATACACTTATAAAATTGGCTAAAATTAAAAAAAGGAAAATAACTAATATTGGAGAATTTGTGGGAAAAGTGGGACACTTATTTATTGCTCATGGAGTTTTAAACTGAGCCAACCATTCCAGAGAGCAATTTGGAACTATACCCAAATGGCAAATAAAATTGTGTAAGTCCTTTGATCCAAAAATACCACTACTTATTCTATATGAAGAGAATATAAGAAAGAGTAAAAGATATAAATTGACAAATATATAAAGCAGTTCTTCTTGTGAAAAAAGTATTGAGAATGGAGGAAATGTCCATTAATTAGGGAATAGGTTGCAAATTGTGATATGTAAATGTAATAGCGCACTATGTTTCTGGTAAGAAATCATGAGGGGCAAAAATTCAGAAACGTATGGAAAGACTTGCTTAAAGTGATTACTGATATTTAGTGAAGTGAGTAGAACCAGGAGAACACTGAAGAAAGAAATAGCAACTCTGTGAGATGATCAGCTAAGATGGATGCAACTCCTCTCAGCATTTCAATGATAAAGGATAATCCTGAGAGACATGTTACAGCAAATGTCATCACACTTAGAGGGAAAAAGCAAAAAAAACTATGAAGTCTGAATGCAGACCAAGGTATATTATGTTCACTTTTTAAAATCTCTTTTATATTGCTTCTTTCTCTTTCATGATGTTATTTCTCCCTTTAATTCTATTTTGTTCATAAGCTGCCAAATATGTACATATTAGCATGATTGTGCATGTATAACGTTTATCAGACTGTTCACACTATGAGGAAGAATGAGGGAAGGGAGGGCAGGACAAAAATGAGATATTCAAAAATTTGCCAAAGGGTAATCTTAAATTTTCATGTAATTGTAAAAGAAAAACAAAAAGAAAATCAATAGTAATATCAAAAATATCCAGAAACATGAATCCTGATGTTTTTCTTGATATATATATATATGTATATATATATATATATATGAAGAAAAATAAAATGCCATTAAAAAGAATTTCAAATTGCTAAAAACCATATAAAATCCAAAACATTTAGGGTGTCTTATTTTTCATTAATCACTGAATAAAACAATTACAATCAAATTTACTTAAAAGAAACACTCAAATTCAAAAGTTGTCTTTAAATAAAAGAAAAGATATAACTTTGTTAAAATGTTCTAAAAGGTCTAAATCTTATAAATTAATGGCCAAAACAACCATAATTATGTAGGGATGTCTAAGTGTTCTTAGACAACACTTTAGCCATAAATATTAAATTCACTATGTAACACTTGTTTTATAAGAAATCATAAGGAATGAGATTTCTTAAAAACCTGAAATGAATTATATGAATTGATATAGAGTGAAATGAGCAGAACCAGAAGACATTAACACACTAACAACAACATAGTGTGATGGTCAACTCTGAAGCACTTGTTAAATTCAGCCGTACAATAATCAAAGAAAATTTTAAAAGACTTATGATGGAAAATACCATTCATTTCCTTAATATCTCCAAATTTTAAAAGTTGTTATATGTATTATGCCCTTTTTTCCTCTCTAATATTTTCTTCCTTCTGTTTGGATGTGATTCTTCTCTCACAAAAGCATCAGCATGGATCTATTGTTTAGCATGGTTATAGATGTAGAGGCTAAATCATATTGCTTCATATCAGGGGAAGGGAGGAGGGAAATAAGGGAGGGAGAAAATTATAAAATTCAAAACTTTGAATAAATGCTAAAAGCTGTAAAAAATTCACTTAACAAGAAAAGCATTTCTTCACAGCAAAGTCTTCTTTGTAATGTTATAAAGTAGGGCTGTAGAATATTATTACTAATATCATCTTGCAAAACAATGAGAATTGGTGAATAACAAAGTAAAGGAAAAAATTGAGAAAACCTATTGATAGTACCAATTAAACCACATCATCAAAGGAACATTGTTATTTGCCTTTCATATTTTAAGCAAATCCTGACATCAGGAAGATGATGCCATGGCCAGTAGATGAATTGGATTTGAGTGAGGGGGATGCTAGGCCAAGTCATCATTCTCACTTTCTCCTCCAGAGCTCTGGTCCAGTGGCCAGATATGAATCAGCATGACTAGAGATGGCCATGGATGCAAGGCAATCAGGCTTAAGTGCTATACTCAAGGTCATACAACTAGTAAGTGGCAAGTGTCTGAGGCTGTTTTCAAACTCCACTCCTTCTGAATCCAAGGCCAGTACTCTATCCACTGCACAGTACATAGGAGCATTTATGAATGATACTAAATTTTACAAAATATACAGATTAAAAAGTGGAAAACATTCTGCACAAATTAAAAAATGACATGAAATCAGAATCTATGTCACATTCTTAAGAAGTGGAATAAAATATTGGAAATAAAACTAAAAAAAGGAGGAAGAGAAACTGGACTAAAGCAAATATACAAAGAGAAGACTCCTGAAGGCAACACAAATCTGAAAGTATTCATCAAAATACATGTTTTGAAAACTGGAAGGTTAAGAAATGCTTGATAAATAACACAAATGCTAACAATACTAAAAACATAAAATAACTCCTATTTATACATTTTTTATATAATCCTCAGTAGATCACACATCAAGGGATCTTTGATGAACAGAAACATGGATCATTTTAGAATTTACTTTTTATTCACTAAACAAATGATTATTAGTCATCTGCTTTGGGTGAGGTACTGAATACAAAGACATAAGTGAATCAGTCCTTGCCCTTAAAGAACCTCCATTTTTGGAGGGGAAGAGCCAGATAATTAAATACAAGTTCAAATTTTCATATTTCACAATTAAAAAGTAATATTATTTCATCTGCTTTTGAGCAGGGAATGTTTTCTTATTTATATATTAAATCCTTATATTTGCTTTCCATATATTCCACTATTATATTTTGGTTAGTCTTCCTCTACTCTCCCTCATGTATGAAATGTGTGATTTTTTTCTTTCCAAAATAGCTAAAGAATTCCCATGATTACTTTATAATTAGAATGAATCTGAAAAGTTTCATATTTCTAAAATGTACTTCAGAATCCAATTTTGTTTTCAGTGAGAAACTATTTCCTTGCAGGCTAGTAAATTTATTATTTACAGGCTACCCTTCTAGTTTTGAATCATACTGAACTTTCACTAATGGATGTGCTTTTCCCAGGAAATAAGAGATTTTCTCAATCTTGTGAATGGACAACATTTTATTTGCCTGGGAACATATATGGAATAATACTCTTAAGAATGTAGATCAGTTTGTTAAAAGTATTTCATGGGGGTGGCTAGCTGGCACAGTGGATAAATTACCGGCCCTGGAGTCAGGAGTACCTGGTCTCAAATCTGGTCTCAGACATTTAATAATTACCTAGCCGTGTGGCCTTGGGCAAGCCACTTAACCCCATTGCCTTGCAAAAAAACCCCAAAAAAGTATTGCATGCAAAACAACACCGAGGGAGAATCACTGGAAGGACACGGTCAGAACTTTGCTTTCAGAATATCACATTACTAGCACTCTGAATAGTGAATTAGAGAAAAGAAGGATTTGAGGAAAAGAAATAAAAAGGAAGATAAAAATTATTAATAAAATTGATGACAAGATCCTGAAGTCAAAGTATTCAACAGTTAAGTGCTAAGAAGGTATACCTCATAGTATACTGAAGGTATAAATATTCTTAAGAAAATGAAAGTAGTGAGTTCCATACAAATAAAACTACCTAATAACTACTTTACAGAGGTAGTAAGAAATAAGTAACAAAATTTAACTGGAGCAACAAAAGGGCAAGAATATCAAGGGAACTTATGGAAAAAAATGTAAACGAAGGTAGCCTAGCTCTACCAGATCTGATACTACTCCATAATACAGCACTCATCAAAACTGCCTGTACTGGTTAAGAAATGGAATACTAGATCAGTAGATTAGGATAGGTTCAAAAGAAACTTCAGTAAATGACCACAGAAATCTACTATTTTACAAAGCAAAAGAGAAAAGCCTCTCAGGTAAGAACTCAGCATTCAGGAAAATAGTATGAAAAAAGCTAGTCATGGATCCACATCTCACACACTATACCAAAATAAGGTCAAAAATAGGTACAGGATTTAGACATAAAGTGAGATACCGTAGGTAAAGCAGTAGACCAAGAAATTAATTAGAGCACATTACAAACTGCAGAATGAATGATTTTGTCTATATTAAATTAAAAAGTTTTCCACTAATAAACAATCTTCACAATTAAGAGTTCTGATAAGTCTCGTTTCTTATACATATATATATATATATTACACATATATAATTGCATAAAATTTAAAAATTCACAAGTCATTCCCCATTTTATAAATGGTCAAATGATATGAAAGTTTTCAAATGAAGAAATTAAAGTTATAAATAATCAAATGAAAAAATACCAAGTATGATTTATCACAGGAATGCAGGGTTGGTTCATTATTAGGAAAACTGTTAGTGTAATTAATTATATCAATAAAAGAGCTATCAGAAATCATATGATTTTATCAATAGATGCTGAAAAAGCTTGTGTCAAAATACAGCATCCATTCCTACTAAAAAGACTAGAGTGTAGGAATAAATGGACTGTTCCTTAGAATAATAAGAATTATCTACCTGAAACCATCAACAAGCATTATATTCAATGGGGAGAGCTCAGAGGCATTCCCAATAAGTTCAGGAGTGAAACAAGGATTCCCATTATCACCAGTACTACTCAATATCATATTAGAAATGTTAGCTTCGGCAACTAGAGAAGAAAAAGAATTGAAGGAAATAGAATTGGGAAGGAAGAGACAAAATTCTCACTCTTTGCAGATGACATGATGAATCCTATAGAATCCCAAGAAATCACCCAAATTCTACTGGAAAGAATTAGCAATTTTAGGAAAGGTGCAGGATATAAAATAAATGCTCATAAATCCTCAACTTTTCTATATATGTCTAGTAAGATACAGCAGTAAGAGATAGAAAGAGAAATTCCATTCAAAATAATCTCAGACAATATAAAATACCTGAGAGTCTATTTGCCAAGACAGACTCAGAAACTTTTGGAAAACAATTACAAAACACTTCTCATACAATTTAAATCAGTTTTAAATAACTGTGCAAATGTCAACTCCTTATGGATAGGTTAACATAATAGCTAGCGTAATAAAAATGACAATTCTACTAAAACTAAACTACATGCTTAGTGCCCTGCCAATCAAAATTCTAAAAAAAAAATCAATTTAATGAGTTAGATAAAAGTGGTAAGCAAATTCATGTGGAAAAATAAAAATCAAGAATTTCCAGGGATTCATTAATAAAAAATGCAAAAGAGGGTGGTTTAGCCCTACCTGATCTAAAATTATGTTATAAAGCATCAGTCATCAAAACTGTCTGGTATTGGCTAAGAAATAGCATGGTGGATCAGTGGAAGAGACTAGATGCAATATCAGGAAATGATTACAGTAATCTGCTGTTTGATAAACCCAAAGCGTTCAGCTATTGGAATAAATCCCTCTGTTCAATAAAAACTCCTGGGAAAATTGGAAGTTAGTATGGAAGAAACTTACATTAGACCAACATCTTACATCCTAAAGCAAGATAACAACAAAATAGATAGAGGATTTAAACAAAAAAAATAATATTATAAGCAAACTAGAAGATCAAGTACTAATTTCCCTGTCAGATCTAGGGAAAGGGTAGCTGTTTATGACTATGGAAGAAATGGAGAACATCACTAAAAACAAACTAGATAATTTTGATTACATTAAATTAGGAGGCTTTTGCACAAGTGAAACCACTGTAATCAAGTTCAAATGAAATGTAGTAAATTGGAAAACAATCTTCATAACTAGTTTTTCTGACAAAGGATTCATTTCTAAAATATTCAGAAAAATGAGTCAAATTAAAAAAAAAAGCCTTTCCCCTATTGACAAATGGTCAAGGGATATGCAAAGGCAATTTGCAGATGAGGAGGTCAAAGCAATCTATAGTCATATGAAAAATTGCTCCAAATAATTAATTATTAGAGAAATACAAATTAAAGCTTCTCTGAGGTACAAGCCCACACCTCTCAGACTGCCCAATGTAGCTGTAAAGGATAATGATCACTTGTTGAAAGGGTTGTGGGAAATCTAGGACACTATTTCATCCAACCTTTCTGGAGAGCAATGTGGAACTACACTCAAAGGGCAACAAAAATGGACATACCCTTTGATCCAGCAATACCATTACTAGGTCTATACCCTGAAGAGATTATGAAAAAGGGTAAAAACATCACTTGCACAAAAATATTTATAGCAACCCTGTTTGTGGTGGCAAAGAATTGGAAATCAAGTAAATGTCCTTCAGTTGGGGAATGGCATAGCAAACTATTGTATATGTATGTCATGGAACACTATTCTCTTAGAAACCAGGATGGATGTGAATTCAGTGAAACCTGGAGGGATTTGCATGAACTTACGCTGAGTGAGATGAGCAGTACCAGTAAAACACTGTACACCCTTACAGCAATATGCAGGCAATGATCAATCTTGTTGGACTAGCTCATTTCATCAGTGCAATAATCAGGGACAATTTCGAGCTGTCTGCAATGGAGGATACCAACTGTATCTAGAGAAAATCTGTGGACTTTGAACAAAGACCAAGGACTATTACCTTTAATTTAGAAAAAAAAAAAAACCATGATATTTTATTGTCTATTCTTCCTGTCTCTCTCATCACATTTACTTTCAATCAATGTATACCATGGAAACAATGTAAATACTGGCAAATTGTCCTCTGTGTGGGGTGGGGGGAAGGAAGTAAGATTGGGGGAAAATTGTAAAACTCAAAAGTAATAAAATCTTTATAATTAAAAAAACAGATTTAGTCAATAGAAAAAAGGAAATGTAAATAGGAAATAAAGAAATTCCTTTTTGAAAAAGAGATTCAATTCTTTGAAATTGAGTGACACAATAAGATACCAAGAATCTGATAAATAAAATTTTAAATATGAAAAAAATAGAAAAAATGTAAAATACCTCATTTGATTTCAACTGACCTGGAAAATAAATACTGAAGAGAAAATTTATGGTGATGGGATTTCTCAAAATGTTTTGGGAAAAAAAACAGTCTGGACATCAACACTTTAAGATATAGTAAAGAAGAACCACTCTAATATCCTGGAGCAAGAGGGCAAAATAGTCATTGAAAGAATCTATTGATCCCTCTTGAAAGGTTTCCCAAAATGAAATCACCAAGGAATAATTTGACTATCTTGAGAATTATCAGATCAAGGAGAAAATTCTATAAGTGGCTAGAAAGAATCAATTTAAAAATGAAGGAGCCACTGTTAAGATTAATAAGATTGACTTGAGAAATCTGATGCTGAATGAAGAGAGTAGAACTAGGAGAACATTATGAAATGAACAACCTTGATGGAAGCAGCTCCTCTCTAGAGTCCAGAGAGCAAAGACAATTGTATTGATTGACTATGAACTATGTTATCCTCATCAAGAAGAAGACAAAGAAAACAAAACAAAATGTGCACAAATTAAAAAGCAACCATTCTGAATCTGACGAACACTTTATTAAAATTATCTCATGTATCTCTTTACCTCAATCCTAACTACTCTTGCTAAAAATTACTGACTTTTAAACATATTTAACAAAATATGTATGTAAAAGGCTAACCTAGCTGTTCCCTGCTGAGGGGAAGGGGGTGGGGAGGGAGGTGGAGGAACATTTTATAACTTGGAAATATGCATGTGCATGTGAATGAAAATAAATAAAAAATATGACTACATTAACATTAAGGGATCAAAAGGAAAGGAGTTTGGATTACAGCTAAAAAACCACTATTCATTCTCTTTCAGAGGAAAATCTGGCCATTTAATGAAATATGTTGACTTTTAATATTCCCTGATGAAAAGACCAGAGTTAACAGAATTTTTGAACTTTTAAAAGGATATTAAGAGATACATGAAAAAGTAAACAGGAGAAAAGGAAAAAAATGGTACCCAATAAGAATTAACTGGTTGCATCCTCACCTGGGAGGAAGATGTCCATAACACTTGAAAATTGTAACTCTATCAGAGGGAATATATTTAGACAGAAATTATGGACATTCATGGTATGTCCATGAATTTTATGGAATGATTTTTTTAAACATTTCATTATAAAGGTGGAACAGTAAAGAAATGGGTGAAGGGGGAGGTTTAATGGGAAAAATTACATTGTATGAAGTTCTGCAAAGGACCTATTGCAAAAGAGGGGAAGAATGGAGGAGGTGAGAACCACCTAAATCTTACTCTCATTAGATTTGGTTAAAAAAGAGATTAACACACACAATTGTATTTAGATATTTGTCTTACCTTTCAATTATTAGAAGGAGAAAAGTGGGAGATGGAAGGAGGGACTAATAGAAGAGATGGAAGGAAGAAAGGGAAAAGGGAAAGTTGAAAGAAAAACAAAGGTATAGATGGAAGGGAGTAAACTCTTTGATTGAAATTTTATTTTTTCAAATATATGCTATGAAAGTCTTTCAACATTCATCCATAAGCATGTGGATATTTTTTAGTTACAAATTTCCTTCCACCCTCCCTCCCCCCCCAGAGGCCATCAGCCATGTTAATATTGTATTTACACATTTTTGTTGGGCATATTTACAGATTAATATTCATATACCATAATTTGTTTAGCCATTCTCTAATTAATGGGAACCCCATCAACTTCCAAATCTATGACATAACAAAAAAAAGCTTCTATTGAATATTGCATACTTAAATATTTCTTCTTGGATTAGCTATAGGGTGTAGTGGATAGCATACTGACCCTAGAATTGGGAGGACCTGAGTTAAAATCTGTCCTCAGACACTTAATAATTACCTAGCTGTGTGACCTTGGGCAAGTCACTTGACCCCATTGCCTTAGAAAAAAAATTATTTTGGATAAAGACATAGAACTGTAATTGCTGGGTAAAAGGGTATGAACAGTTTTATTATTCTTTGGACATAGTTCCAAATTGTTCTCACAATGATTGGATTAGTCACAACTTCAACAGCAGTGAATTAATGTCCCAATGTTCCTACAACCTCTCTAACATTGATCATTTTCCCTTTTTGATCTTAGTCAATCTGATAGGTCTGAGGTTATACTCCATACTGGTTGTAATTTTCACTTCTCTAATGATTAGTGATTTGGAGCATTTTTTCCATATAATTATTTATAACTTTAATTTATTCATTTGAAAACTGTCTATTCTTTTCCTTTGGTTTTTTAGCAATTGGAAATGACATGTAAATTTATAAATGTGATGCAATTTTCTGTATATTTTAGAAATGAGAACTTTATCAGAACTCCTATTTGAGGACATTATTTAACCAACTTTCAACTTTCCTTCTAATTTTGTCAGCATTGATTTTATTAGTGAAAAGACATTTTTTAAAAATTTAATATAGTCAAAATCACTCATTTTACAACTTATAATGTACTCTATTTCCTGTTTAGTTATAAATTTGCACCATTTCCATAGATCTGATAGAATATTTTTGGTCGATTAATTTATATATGGTGTCATTCTTTATGTCTGAATCCTGTACCTATTTTGATCTTATTTTGGTATACATTATGAGACATGGGTCTATGCCTAGTTTTTGTCATGCTATTTTCCAGTTTCCCCAACTATTTTTGCCAAATAGTGAGTTCTTATCCCAGAAGCTAATGTCTTTGGGTTTGTCAAACAAAAGATTACTTGTAGTCATTTAGAATTGTTTCTTTTGAACCAATCCTAATCCACTGATTCATTACTCTATTTCCTAACCAGCATAAGGCCTTTTTTGATGACAGCCACTTCATAAGTAGTTTGATCTGTTAGAGTTAGACCACCTTCTCTCATATTATTTAGATCAGTTCCCTTTCTGTTCATGACCTTTTGTTGTTCCAGATGAATTTGGTTACCATTCTTTTTTTGGTTGGTTAAATAATTATTTGGTAGTTTGATTGATATGGCACTGAATAGGCAATTTAATTTGGGTAGAATTGTCTTTTTATTATATGAGCTCAAACTAAACATAAGCAATTGACTTTTTTCCAATTATTTATTTCTGACTTAGTTTTGGTGAGAAGTGCTTTGCCATTGCAGTCATTCAGCTCCTAGGTTTGTCTTGGGAGGTAGATTCCTCAGTATTAAATATTGTCTTCCATTCTTTTAAATGAAATTTCTCTTTCTATCTCTTGCTCTTGGACTTTGTTGTTCATATATAGAAATGCTGCTGATTTATGTGGTTTTATTTTATATCTTCCTAATTTGCTGAATATATTAATTCTTTCATAGAATTTTTAGATTATGTTCTTGGGTTCTCTAAGTATACAATCATATGATCTGCAAAGAGTAACAGTTTTGCTCTCTCATTTCTTTTGATTTCTTCAAATATTTTTTTCATCTTTTATTGTTAAAGTGAACATGACTAATACTGTATTGAATAGTAATGGTGGTCATGAGACATTCTTTTTCCACCCATAATCTTATTGAAAATACTATGAATTTATCCCCATTAATATAATATTTGATAGGTATTGCTTATTATTTAATAAAAATTTTATTTATTCCTAAATTTTCTAGTGTTTTCAATAGGAATGAATGTTATACCTTATCAAAGGCTTTTCAGCATCTATTGAGATAATCACGTTATTCCTTTTCATTTTGCTCTTGATATGTTCAATAATATTGAGTATTTTCCTAATATTGAATTATCCCTGCCTGCTTAGTAGAAATTCTAACTGGTCATGGGGTATTATCCTATAATAACTTGCTATAATCTCTTTGTCAAGTTTTATTTAAGATTTTTGCATCAATGTTCATTAGGGAAAATGGTCTACAATTTTCTTTGTCTGTTTTGGTTCTTTCTTGTTTAGATATCAGCACCATGTTGATGTCATAAAAGGAATTTGGCAGCACTCCATATCCTATTTTTTTAATATTATTTGCATAATAGGAATTAATTTTTCCTTAAATATTTGGTAAAGCTAACTTTTAAATCCTTCTGGCTGGAGTCTTTCTCTTAGTTTGCTTATTGATAGTGTCTTCAATTTCTGTTTCTGAAATAGGGTTATTTAAATATTTTATTCGCTCTTCTCTTAATCTGGGTAGTTTATATTTTTTTAAATATTCATCTGTCTCATTCAGGTTATCAAATTTATTTGCATACAGTTTGGAAAAGTAGCCATGAATTATCTCTTTAATTTTCTCCTTATTGGTGGTTAGTTTCATTTTGATACTGGTAAATTTTGATTATCTCCTTTCTTTTTTAAATCATATTAATCAAAGATTAATTTTTCATAAAACCAACTTTTAGTTGTATTTATTAGAGGAAATGGTTTTCTTGATTTCTGTTTTATTATTCTTTCCCTTGATTCCAGAATTTCTAACTTGGTATTTAATTGGGATTTTTAATGTGTTCTTTTTTAGCTGAATATCCATTTCCCATTTTGTTGATCTATTTTTTCTCTATTTTATACATATAAGCATTTAACCGATATAAAATTTCCTCTCAAAACTACCTTGGCTGCATACCTTAAATTTTGGTATGATGTCTCATTATTTTTATTTCTTGAATATAATTATTGAATGTAAATTCAATAAAAGTAAAATTATTGAAGTAAATCTGTGATTTACTTGTTTTATTTGCTCATTATTTAAAATTAAATTATTGAGCATCCAATTAATTTTTGGTTTATATTCCCATATTACACGCATTGCTCTATCATGCTCTTAGAAGTCTACATTTATTATTTCTGCCTTTCTGAATTAAATGTTAAAGTTTTTATGCCCTCATACAAGGTCAGTTTTGGTATAGGTGCCATGTACCTCTGAGAAAAAGTATATTCCTTTCTATCCCCATTTGGTTTTCTCCAGAAATCTAACATATCTAAATTTTCTAAGATTTCATTCACCTTAATTTCCATGTTATTTATTTTGTAGTTATAGTACTCTAGTTCTGAGGAAGGGATATTAAAGTACCCCATTATTAAAATTTTGCTGTCTATGTCTCCTTGTAATAAATTCAGTTTTTCCTCTAGGAATTTGGATGGTATACTACTAGATGCATAGTAATCAATGATATACTTTCATTTCCTATGGTGCCTTTTAAGGAGATGTAGTTTCCTTCTTTATCCCTTTTAATGAGATTTATTTTTACTTTTGCTTTGAGATCAGAATCACTATTCCTGATTTTTTTTTTTACTTCACCTGAAACATAATATATTCTGCTCCATTCTTTGACCTTTACCCTATGTGTTTACTGTAAACAACATAGGGTAAGATTCTAGATTTTAATTCATTCTGCTATTTGCTTCTGTTTTGTGGGACAGTTCATCCCAATCACATTTGCAGTTAAGATTACTAACTGCATTTCCTTCTATGCTCTTTCACCATTTATATTTTTCTCTTTCCTTTCCTCTTATTCCATCATAGTTTTACTCCCTATAATCTTTAACTTCTCTTTTAAAATTTAACTTTTACTTTTTGTTCACTAATACCTTAGCCTTCACTTTTTATCAGTCCCTTCTTCCTTTATCTTTCCCTTACCCCCAACCCCTTTTCCTGTATAGTAACATAGATTCTTAAACACAAGTAGGAATGTATCTTATTCCCTTTCTGGATCAAATCTACTAAATAGAATTTGTCAATGTGCAAAACCTCCCTTCCATCCCTCTAAAATTATAAATCTATTTGACTCCTCACATGGTGTCATATATCACTCAAATACTAATTTTCAAGCACCATGAGTCACAGTTGATTAACTGATTACTTCATAATCTCAAAGTTCTATCAAATTACCATTACAGATTGATTGATTGTTTGATAAGCAACATCACTTCAAAGCGATTAAGTGGCCTCCCCTCTTCTGTCTCATTGGATGTACACTTTTCAAGAGTTTTGAATTTCATCAGATTATAATCAATTTTTACCTAATCATCTTTTCAAGTTCCCTCCAAAGCACACAATCCTCTTGAGCCAAAGTTCATCCAAAGTCAGTCATTTCATGAATTATATGTACCCCTTCCCCAAGCACTTTATCCCACAACCTGCCCCTCTTTCCCCATGGAAAGAGTCCTTTATTACTTCTTAATAGATTAAATCTAACCCTGATTTGATTAACCATATAGTCTCAAAGTGCACTAAAATGTCTCCCTAATGAACTTTTCAATTGATAATAAGATAGAAAGATACTGACTCAGGTCTGTCCAGCTTTCCAGCTTCTGAAGCCCTCATCAGATAAATTGTGTAACTTTGTGAGCAAAAGACAGAATTAAAGTAGATTAAAGAAATCCAGGACATTTAAGTTCAGAGTAAAGACCCCTGCTTTTCCTAAGGGATTTTTGTCTCAAACAATAGTGTTGTCATCTTTGTCTTCTTCAATGGAGAGTCAAGACCCAACCATACTCATATGTTCAAAGACAAATCTTTTTAATTATATTCGACCCTTTTAAGTATCTAAGGGAAATACAGTTCTTGAGAGTTATGTTATCTCTTGCCTTTTAGGGTTGTTTAGAATTTGATAGTCTTGACTAACATTTGTTTTTATTTGTTTTTTTATTTTTTCCTTCCCCTTTTCAGTTACCTTTTTAAGTACTTCTTGAGTAATCTATTTGGTGAGTGAATTCTTTCTTCGATTCTGGATTTTTTCTAAGGAAATTTTAGGAGGCTTCTATTTTGTTGAACACCCATCTTTTCCTCTGACAGTATATAGTGAATTTTACAGGTGAGTAAATTCTTGGTTTTAATTTCAGGTCCTTTGCCTCCAGTATATGGTATTCCAGATCCTCTGGTGCTTCTTCAGTGTTGAGACTGATATATCCTGTGTGAGTCTGATTGTGTTTCCTTTGTATTTAAATTATTTCCTTTTTCCTGTTTACAGTATTTTCTCCTTTATTTGAGGATTCTGGAATTTGGCTGTAACAGCCCTTGGAATTTTTAACCTGAAGTCTCTTCCTGGAGGAGTTATGTATAGTTTTTCAATGAATATATTGTCTTGTTGTTCTAGCAGATTCAGAAAGTTTTCCCCAATAATTTCCTGCAAGATGTTTTCCAGGTTCTTTTTTTGATCTGGGACTTTTATCAATTATCTCTCCTGGATCTATTTCTCAAATAGTTTGTTTTTCTTGAAAGATGCCTTACATTTTCTTCATTTTTTAAGTCTTTTTTTTGTTTTTTGATGGAATCTTACAGTCTTGTAGATTCATTGTTTTCTACTTGTTCACTTCCAATTTTCTTTTCTTCCATTAACTTTTGTTTCCTTTTCCTGTTGGATAATTTTATTTTTTTATTATATTACATTCTTTTTCCAGTTGGTTATTGTTTTTATTTTAAATAGCTGATTTCTATCATAAATTTTTCAAAATTTTCTTGCATGATATTTCCCCATTTTTCTTCTTCCTTTATTATTTTGTTTTTAAATTATTTTTTTAAATTCTTCTGAGTCTTTGGATTTGAGTCCAATTTATAGACTCATTCAGACTTCCCCTATGAGCAATTTTTCACTCATTTCTCCTTCCAATATGGCATTTTTATCATATTTATCTCCAAAGAAATTTTCAATAGTGAGCACTCTTTTAGCTTTTAGATTAGTTTGAGCTCTGCTCCTGGTTTGACTATAGATGGACTATAGATCTAAGTTTGTTTTTTTTTTATGCTGAGGCTAGGGTCTGGTATCTAACTTGTTGTTGGTCAAGATGCTGCTTATGCAGTCCCAGACTTGTTTTTGCAGAAGTTTATTTCCTTGTTTATGTTCAGGTTCTGACCATGCAAGTGGTTTGTTTCAAACCAAGTTCTGATTTTGCCCTGGTGTTCCCAGTGTTGAGACTTTATTTTGGATTGGGATCCTCCCTGCTGCTTTGCTATCTTGATGTCAGGGCTTATGCTATTGTCAAACTGTCAGGATATGGGATGCACTGTTACCAAAATCTCCTCCTGGTTTTCCTGCTCTCCCACTTTGCTAGGTTTTACTTCTGCTTTTCTCCCAAAAAGACAGACTGCCACTGAAGTTTGTCCAATGATGTTAACTATTGAAAACTTCTTTGGTTCTTCTCTTTTTCTAGGTTGGATCTGTAGCTTTATAGTCAGTTCAGAAACTTCAGAAATTCACTCTTTGGAAGGGAAAGGTTCCAGGATCATGCTAACTTTGTCCTACCATCTTGACTCTGCCCTGGAAGTGATCAAAGGGGGCAAGCATATTGAGGGAGGTTTTAAGCAGAAGCAAAATACTCGTCAGAAAGGATAAAGTGAAAGAAGGTGGAAAAATAAAGAGGGGAGATAGCAAGGAGGACAATAAAGAGTTAATAATAATAAATTAGCATGAATGGGATTAATTCTCCCATAAAAGGTAAGTGAATTGCTCAGTGGATTAAAAAAATCCATAATATACTGCATATAAGGAACACATTTGAAGCAGAGTGTTAAATACAGAGTACAGGTAAAAGATTGGAGTAAAATGTATCATGCTTCAGCTGAAGTGAAAAAAAGCAAGTTTGACAATCTTTTTCTAAGATAAAGTAATTGCATCAAAAAGGTCTCTTTATAAGAGATAGAAAGGAATAAATCCTTTTTTTTCTTTGCTACAAGGCATCTAGACAAAAATGACCATGTATTAGAGCCAAAAAGCATTTTAATCAAATGCAGAAAGGGAGAAAGACTGAACTTTTTATACCATGATACAATAAAAATCACATGTAATAAAGGACCATGTAGAGGCAGACCTACTACTAAATGAAACCAAAAAAATACAATTTCAGAGAATGAATGGATCTAACACAAAATTATACAAAGAATCAAAAATTCCATCCAAGAAAATCACAATAATGAGAAAATATTGCAACATTTATGGAATACAGCAAGGCAGTTATTAGTGGATATAGTATGTCTCTAAATGGCTACATGAATAAAACAGTTAAAGAGATGATCAATTAATTCAACATGCAGCCAAAAATGTTAGAGAAAGCAGAAATTAAAAATCCACAATTAAATACTGAATTAGAAATTCTGAAAGTTAAAGGTGAAATTAATAAAGTCAAGAGTTAGAAAATTAGTGAATAAATAAAACCAAGAGTTTGGTTTTTGAAAACACAACAAAATAATTAAATCTTTGGTTTATTTGATTTAAAAAATCAAAAAAGAAAATAAAAATTACTAGTATCAAAAATGAAAAAGGTGCATTCACCATCCCTGAAAATAATTCAGAATTATTTGGTCAAACTTTATATAAAAAAATTGATAATTTATTTTTATTTTATTTTTTCTTAGTTTTTGCAAGGCAATGGGGTTAGGGTTAAAGTGGCTTGCCCAAGGCCACACAGTTGGGTAATTATTAATTGTCTGCGGCTGGATTTGAACTCAGGTACTCCTGACTTCAGGGCCAGTGATCTATCTACTGCACCATCTAGTTGCCCCCCAAAATTTGATAATTTAAATGAAGTAGAAGAATATTTTAAAAATATAAATTATCCAGGTTAGAAGAAAAGGAAATAAGTTACTTGAATAACCCTTCCTCATAAAAAGAGATTCATCAAGCCAACTCCCTAAAAAAAAAAATTCCAGGAATCATATATATTCACAAGTTAATTCTTTCAAACATTCAAGTTTGATTACAATTATGTATAAACAATTTGAAAAAAATAGGTGAAGAAGGAAGTATGCCAAATTCTTTCTATGATACTAATATGAAACTGATACATGAATCAGGAAGAGTCAAAACAGCAATAGAAAATTATAGACTAATCTCCCTAAAGAATATGAAAGGAAAAATTTTAAATAAAAAGCAGTATTTATTCCAATAATGGAAACCTAACAGAACCCATGTGATGCTGAAATAACTTTTGACAAAATACAGCACTCATTCCTTCTAAAAAAAACAATAGGAGTCAATAGATTGCTCCTTAAAATGAAAATTAATATCTTTCAAAAGCCATAAATAAAGCATAATATGTAATGGAGATAAACTGGAAGCATGAATAAGATCAGGAGTCAAACAACAATGCCCATTATCTTCATTATTATTCAGTAATTATTAGAAATTTGAGCTTTATTAATAAGAATAAAAAAGAAACTAAAGGAATTAGAATAGGCAATGAAGAACCAAAACTTTTTCCTCTTTTCAGATGATAGGATAGTATACCAAGAAAGCCCTAGAAAATCACCTAAAAACAACTGTAAACAATTAGCAAGTTAAACAAAATTGTATTATTTAAAATAAATGCACATAAATCCTCAACCTTCCTATATGCTTCTAACAAAATAAAGCTGCAAAAGATAGAAAGAGAAATCCTATTTAAAATAACTTCAGAAAACATAAATTACTTAGGAGTCTACCTGCCAAGGAAATCTCAAAAACTCTATGAAAAAAACTATTAAACTCTTTTCACATAAATAAAATCAGATATAAATGACTGTGCAAATATTAATTGCTCATTAGTAGAAAAGGCTAATATAATAAAATGGCAATTCTACCTGCATTAAATTACTGATCATCTCACTGTCTTGTTATTAACGTGTGATTTGTTTTCCTGATTTCACTTACTTCACTGAGCACTTCATACAAGTCTTTTTAGTCATTTCTTTGGTCTGACTACTCATGATTTCTTAACTGAACAATATCATATTCATAAACCATAACTTTTTTAGTTTATTTTGCAAGGCAAATGGGGTTAAGTGGCTTGCCCAAGGCCACACAGCTAGGTAATTGCTAAGTGTCTGAGGCCGGACTTGAACTCAGGAACTCCTGACTCCAGGGCCAGTGCTCTATCCACTGTGCCACCTAGACACCCCATATATCAGTCATTCCCTGATCAATAGGCATCTCCTGAAGTCCCAATGCTTTGCTGCTACAATAAATGAAGGAAGCAGAACAAAGAATACAATGTGTACAGTAATAGCAACACTGTGTGATAATTGATTTTGAATGACGCAAATATTCATAACTATAATGATTCAGTCAAGTAAAATGGAGTCATGGTGTTAAATGCTCTTTAATCCAGAGAATTTTCAAATTTTCATGTATTTTTTTCCTTTTTGGGCTATTTTATCTTTCACAGCTAGGATTTATGTAGAAATATGTTTTAAATAATAATCATATATGACCTGCTTGAATTTGTTTACTATTTTAGAAAGAACAGAGAGAGAGAGAGAAGACAGGAAAAAACTAGGACTCAAAATTTTGGAAAAAATGAATGCTAAATATTGTCCTTGCATATAAATTGGAAAAATGAAATACTTTTCAAAAGGTTAAAAAATAGAAGTTTGTAGAAGGGGAATATTTGGAGGGTGAAAGGTTTATATGATCTGAACTGTCAATCATGAGGTCTTATGGAAAATTATCTCTATTTTGGTGCTCAGAGAAGTTCATTAGTATTATACATCAATTTCATGACAGTATGCGTGCCTGGGTTCTATATAGTGAAGTATACTCTTGACACGTCCCAGTCACCAATGGAGTAAAACAGGATGTGTCCTTGCTCCCATACTTTATACCTTGATGTTGTTAGTCATAATATCAAATGCCTTCAATGAAGATGAACAAGGTCTCCAAGTCAGCTACTGCACTGACAGCATATTCTTCAACTTGAAAAGATATCAAGCCAAGAGCAAAGTGGAGATAGTGTGCTTTTTACTAATAGATATTTTCTTCTATTTTACCAAATGCATGTTAATAAAATTTTCCAACATTCGTCCACATGTAAATTTATAAGTACCAGAATATTCTTCCACTCTCCCTTACATCCCCATCACCCAGTGGTAAACAGTCTAGAGAACATTGCACATGTACATTTGTATTTTACTTAATGTATGTAATTTTTCTGTATGAGGAATAAGTTTTTTTTGATCATTTGGTTATATTCATATTTTTGTTACATACATTAACAGATTACTAGGAAAGACTTCTTGGGAGAGGTCTTTTTATCATTTTTTGTTTTTTTTATTTTTTTTATTTAAATTTATTTTTCATTCTCATTTTATACAAATTTTTTTACATTAATAAAATATTCTTGTTTACAAGTAAACAAAATACCCCTCCCCCCATGAATATAGCTAAACTTGCTTGGGCAAAAAAAAGTAAAAAGGAGAGAAAAAAATTAAAATTAAAAAAAATAATAGTAATAATTGTAGGTATGGCCTGGTGGCGCAATGGACGAAGCACCAGCCCTGGAGCCACGAGCACACAACTCTGTCACAGGTGGATCACATTCTTTATGATAAGTCCATCACAAAAGTTACTACCATATTTTCCCAACGTTGTTGCCATTGCTGATTGCAACTCCCTCCTTTCTTATTTCTCCACTACCATGTACTATATTTTCTCTCTCCTTTCACTCTGACTCTACTGTAGGGTCACTGAGTGGTGTGGCAGACAGATCCCTGGTCCTGGGCCCAAGAAGTCCTGAGCCCCTCTACCACCCCTTAGGCCCAGCATCCACCTGACCCTGTGGTCCTGGGCAGGCCTTCCAATCCAAGGACCTTGAAAGAAGTAAAAAAGAAAATGTGTTATATCTGACCACTCTACCCCCATGGTCCATCCTCTCCTCCTTTATTTACATCCCCACCTCATCCCCCTGCTCTCCCCTTCTTCTTACTCCAGATGCCTATACCCCATTGAGTATATTTGCTGTTTCCTCTCCTAGCCATCTCTGATGAGAGCAAAGCTTCCCTCATTCCCCCTTGCCTCCCCCTATTCATATCATTGCAATAGCTCATTGTAATAAAAAAAAATCTTATTATGTGAAAAATCTTGGACTATTCACGCACTCCTTTTTCTTTCTCCCATTCCATTTCCCTTTTTTCTATTGACTCCATTTTTACACCATATTTTATCTTCGAATTCAGCTTTTTCCTGTGCTTCAACTATAAAAATTTCCTCTGCCTGCTCTATTAACTGAGAAGGTTCATATGAGTATTATCAGTGTCATTTTTTTCCTGCAGGAATATATGCAGTTCATCCTCATTAAGTCCCTTATATTTCCCCCCTTTCCTCCAATCTCCATGCTTCACCTGAGTCCTCTATCTGAAGATCAAACCTTCTGTTCAGCTCTGGCCATTACAAAAGGAACATTTGAAATTCCCCCAGTTCATTGAAAGTCCTTCTTTTTCCCTGGAAGAGGACATTGAGCCTTGCTGGGTAGTTGATTCTTGGATGCATTCTAAGCTCTTTTGCCTTCTGGTATATTGTATTCCAAGCCCTAAGAGCTTCCAACGTAGTTGCTGCTAAGTCCTGTGTGATCCTGACTGCAGCTCCATTATATTTGAACTGTGTTCTTCTGGCTGCTTGTAATATTTTCTCTTTCACTTTGGAGTTCTGGAACTTAGCTATAATATTCCTAGGGGTTGGTTTTTTGGGATCTCTTTCTCGGGGGGATCGGTGGATTCTCTCCATTTCTATTTTGCCCTCTGCTTCTAGAATATCAGGGCAATTTTCCTGTAGTAATTCTTTGAAAATGATGTCAAGGCTCTTCTCCTGATCATGACTTTCAGATATTCCAATACTTTTTAAATTATCTTTCCTAACTCTTTTCCATATCAGTTGTTTTTTCAATAAGATATTTCACATTTTCTTCTAATTTTTCATTTTTTTGTTTTTGAAGTATAGATTCCTGATTTCTGGTAAATTTATCAATCTCCCTGAATTTTATTCTTTGTCTGAATAATTTGTTCTCCTCAGAGTTTTCTTATCTCTTTTTCCATCTGGTCAATTTTGCTTTTTAAAGAATTATTCTCTTCCATAACTTTTTGAACTGTTTTATCTATTTGACCTAAGCTGGTTTTTAGCATGCTATTTTCTTCAGCATTTTTTTGGATTTACTTGACTAAGCTGCTGACTTCATTTTCATGTTTTTCCTGAATCTCTCTCCTTTCTTTTCCCAGTTTTTCTTCCAACTCCCTCATTTGATTTTCAAAGTCTTTTTTGAGCTTTGTCATAGCCTGAGCCCAATTTCTGTTTTTCTTGGAGTCTTTAGATGCAGGAGCTTGTGCTTCCTCATCTTCAGACTGAGTATTTTGATCCTTCTTGGTCTCATTTGCAAAATATTTCTCAATAGTCTTCCTTTTTTTCTCTGCTTGCTCATTTTCCCCAGCCTGGGCCTGGTTTGGGGTGCTTCCTGAGCTTTTGGGACACTCCCACAAGGGTCTCAGTGTGTGAGGCTCTGTCCTCCCTCCTGGTCTGTGAATGACCATAAGCACCCCCCCCTCTGCCACAGGGCCTAGGTTGCCGGGTCGCTGCTGTTCTATGGGAGGGCCTAGACTGCGATCAGGATATGAATGTGGTCAGAACCCCAGAGTCCTGTTCCAGAGGCAGAGGACAGAAGAGCTCAGCAGTCTCTCTTCATTCCTCTCCCTCAGCTCAATGGGCTCATGCCCTGGAGGCTCTTTCTTACTGGCCTCACCTGCTTCTGTTTCTGGGTCTGGGCTGCTGAAAGACCAAGCTGCTTGCTGTGTGACCTGACGGCTGGGCTCCATGTGCTTGCTCTGGCAGAGGTCACCTGCTTTTCCCCCACTTTGTGCCCAGTGCTCCACAGGGTGCAGCTCAGGGGACTCCCCTGCTGCGGTGAGCCGCAGTTCCCAGCGTCCTGGGGCTGCCTCTGGGAGGCTGAAGTTCTTTTGCTCTGGCGGGCCACCCCTCTGGCAGGCACCCCTTCCAACCCCGGGGAGCAGAGCTTTTCTGCTCTTATCCAGGTTACCTTGAGTAGGAGAACTGCCTCACTGAGTCTCTTTGTGGGTTCTGCCTCTTGAAAGTTTAGTTAGAGTCCTTAGCTCATGAGTTTTATCAGAGAGCTCCTAAGACTCGATCCCTTCTTGTCGCCATCTTGGCTCCTGAGGAATAAGTTTTAAGGAAAAACAAAGAAACTATGATGAAGGAAGGAAGAACAAGACATATTTAAAATGTGAAAACAGTGTTCATGCCAATTCTGTAGTTTGTTCTTTTGTTTTGTGTTTCTTCATCTCAATGTGATGTCCATAACAGATCTGCCAGGGTTGTACTAAAGTGTGAAAATGAGTACTAAAATTATTTTTTAATGTAACTAGAAAGCAATGAAATATTAAATAAAACAAAAAACTGCTTAAGACATTATCTTGTGGACACTTGTGGACACAAATGCTTGCTTCTAATGTGGCAATTTCTTTTACTTTACTGTTCTTGTTTGTCATAAGATTTTTACTTTTATGTCTTTTTTAGTGGAGGACTGGGAGAGAGACAGAAAGAGGGAGAGAGAGAAAGAGGAGAGAAAGAGGGAGAGGGAGAGGGAGAGGGAGAGGGAGGGAGAGAAAGGGAGAGAGAGAGAATATTTTATAAATAAAATTGAAATAAAATTAATTTTAAAAATTATAGAAATCAGGAGAGTTGCAGTAATATGATGTAACATATCAATTGAACCTTTTTAAAGAGGAAAGACAGAGAGATGAAGAGACAGAGACTGAGACTAAGAGGAGAGACAAAGAAAGAAAGAAACAATTTAAAAGAACAAAGAAGGAATGAAGGAAGGAATTAGAGCCTTGAAATAGAAGCTTTTGATCACTGATTTATGGGGAAATTCTGGAATGAATCAGTAAGATTTCATGAATACCTCTAAAGGGAAGTAGCCATTACAAAGAAGAAAGATGAATTAATCAAAATCAAAAATGCCTACCTCCCTACTTTTTCTTATATAACAAGACAATTAATTAGAATGCTTCATATTTTTATATTGCATTCAATAAATTTTATCACAACATATCTCATTATTCTTCTTGAGAATATGGACAGATATTGACAAGATTATAATAAACTTCTGTGGTTTGAGAAGTGATTAGATGACCAGATTCAAAAAGTAGATGCAAAATATTTCATTGTAATGGAGATGGATATAAGATGACAGAGAAAAGGCAGGGAGTACCATAAGATCTCCTTCAGACCACACCAAATATCTTTAAATAATGAATGTAACCAAACACTAGAGTGGCAGATGTCACAGAAAGACTGAGTGAAACAGTTTTCCAGTCAAAGACTTGGAAGATCAACAAGAAAGGTCTGTCACATTGGGGTTAGATTGGATCACAGCATAGTGTGGACCAGCTGGCTTCCAGACCAAACTTTCATACAGGAACAGCACTCAAGGCATCTGGGTTCCTGGAGGGGTGGGTACTTGGATCCATGACAGTGGGGGCCATTTCCAGATTTCTCAGTGTAGAGATTTCCAAGGACAATTTGGAAGTTCAGCATGAAAACTCTGCCTCACCAGGATAAGCACAGAGAGCATTCCAGCACAGACCTCAATGCAGACTTTGTCCTGGGAACCAAGAGCAGGTGTGTGGAATCACCCAAGAGGGAACTACCCAGACATGCAGAGGTCTCTATACCATCTCTGAAGCAGGAACCTGTTGCTTTATCCAAACTCAGATCCAGGTCCCAGGGTCAGGCCCAATCTCAGCAGAAAGAACTTTTTACTGCTATAGTGAAGCAGGGATGCTTCTCAGAGTTCCTGAACAGAGGGGAGGATTTGTGATCATCCACAGATCAAAGCACAGCTCAGGAGAGCTGCCAGAATCTCTCATAAGATCTTGAAGAAATTGAAGTTCCTGGAGATGTCCCTGAAAACAGCTGAAAAACCCCTTGAAACCTTTGGAAAGTGCATCTTCCACCACGGAGTCCCACATTATCAAAGAGTTAAACTCAAAGCTTTGGATGGGGAAATGAACAAACAACAGGAAAAAAACTGACCACAGACAATTACATTGGACCATGGAGCATCAAAATACACTCTCAGAAGATAACTAAATCAAAGCTTCTGTATCCAAAGAAATATGTGAAATTGTCTCAGGCTATGGAAGAAGTCAAAGAAGATTTTGAAAATCAAGTAGGGGAAGTAGAGGAAAAATGGGAAAAGAAATGAGAGCAATTGAGGAAAATCATGAAAACCAAGTCAGCAACGTGATGAAGGAGACAAAGAAAATGCTAAAGAAAATACTATCTTAAAAACCAGTTAAGGTCAAATGGAGAAAACAATTCAAAAGGTCAATGAGGAAAAGAATGTTGTAAAATAAGAATCAGTCAGATGGAAAAGGAAATACAAAGGTTCTCTGAAAAAAAATAATTCCTTAAAATGTAGAATGGAGCAAAGGGGAGCTGATGACTTTGTGAGAAATAATAAACAAGAAAACAAAACCAAAAGGAGGAAAAACTAGAAGAAACTATGAAATATCTCATTGGAAAAAACAGCTGACCTGGAAAACAGATCCTGGGGAGATAATTTAAATATTTTTGCACTATCTTAAAGTCATGACCAAGAAAAGAACCTAGACATCATTTTTCAAGATATAATCCACAAATATTGCCCTGATATTATAGAAGCAGAGGCTCAAACAGAAATATAGGGATCCAATCAATCATCTCCTGAATTATATTCCAAAATAAAACTCACAGGAATATTACTGTCAAATTCCAGAACCCCTATGTTGTTGTTAGGGTGTACAGTGTTTTTCTGGCTCTGCTCATCTCGTTCAGCATCAGTTTATACAAATCCTTCCAGGCTACCCTGAATTCCCATTCCTCCTTTACATGCATACCACAGTTTGTTAACCCATTCCACAATTGAAAGACATTCATTTAATTTCCAATTCTTTGCCACCATAAACAGGGCTGCTATGAATATTTTTGTACAGGTGCTGATTTTACCCTTTTTCATAATCTCTTTGGAGATACCAGTAGTGGTATTGCTGGATCAAAGGGTATGTATGCACATTTTTGTTGCCCTTTGGGCATAATCCCAAATTGCTCTCCAGAAAGGTTGAATTAGTTCACAGCTCCACCAATAGTGCATTAGTGTCCCAGATTGCCCATATGCCTTCCAACATTGATCACTGTCCATTCTGGTCATATTGGCCAGTCTGAGAGGTGTGAGGTCATATCTCAGAGAAACTTTAATTTGCATTTCTCTAATATGTGGTGATTTCATATGATTATGGATCATTTTTATGTCATGCTCTGTAAATTGCCTTTGCATATCCTTTGACCATTTGTCAATTGCAGAATGGATTGTTTTCTTGAAAATTACTCTGTTCTCTGTATATTTTATAAATGAGGGGGCAGAGCTAAGATGTCAACAGGAGAAGAGCCTCTCTCTTAGGTGCTCTCTATCTATAGTATTTGAAAACTTATAAAATAAGGACTCTATATTTTCAAGAGGCAGAACCAACAGAGGGATCAATTGAGCCAATTCTCTGGCCCAATGTAACCTGCAACATAGTGGAAAGACTCCACTCCATGGGGGTAAGAGGGTGGCCCACCAGAGTGAAGGAAATTCAGCCTCCTGGAGGCAGCCCCAGGATGCCGGGGATTCATGACTCATGTCAGTGGCGACAGTTTCCTGACCTACACCCCACGGAGTACCAGGTGCAATTTGGAAGATCAGCAGGGGAGGGGAGCCTCTGCCAGAGAAAGCTCATGAAGCCCAGCACTCATGGAATTCAACGATCAGTGTGGCCATAGCAGTCCAGATCCAGGAAACAGAAGCAGGTGGAATCAATAAGCCAGAGTCCACAGGCAACTGACCCTTGAGCCCTCAGCATACCTAAGTTAGGGGAGCAGAGAGAGACTTCCAAGGTCTGTCCTCTGGACCTGGAACAGGACTCTGGGGCTCTGACCACATTCCAATCTTGATCGTATGCCCCCCGGAGAAGAGTAGGGCCCCTTCCCTCCATATCAGCCCCAAGTCAGAGGGTTTCACTTGTGGTCATTCACAGACCAGGAAGGAAGACAGCCTCCCATACTGAGATCCTTGTTGGGTGGGTGTGTCCCAATAATACTCAGAAGCTCAGGTATCAACCCAAAACCAGGTGCAGGCTGGAGAAATTTGTAAACAGAGGAAAAAAGAGGAACACCATTGAGAAATACATTGTCTATGATCCCAAGAAGGATCAAAATACTCAATCTGGAGATGAGGAAATACAAGCTCCTGCATCTAAATACTGCAAGAAAAACAAAAATTTTGTTCAGGCTATGACAGAGCTCAGAAAAGATTTTGAAAATCAAGTGAGGGAGATAGAAGAAAAACTGGGTAAAGAAATGAGAGAGATGCAGGAAAACATGAGAAAGAAGTCAGCAGCATAGTCAAGGAGATCTAAAAAGGATTCTGAAGAAAATAACATTAAAAACCAGCAAAGGTCAAACGGATAAAAGAATTTAAAAAATTATCAAGGAGAAGAATGCTTAAAACCCAGAACTGGACAGATAGAAAAAGAGATAAGAAAGCTCTCTGAGGAAAACAAGTCCTTCAGAAGTAGAATGGAACTAAAGGAAGCTGCTGACTTTATGAGAAGTCAAGATACAATACTTCAAAACCAAGGAGAATGAAAAATTAGAAGAAAAAGTGAAACATCTCATTGAAAAGGCAACTCACCTGGAAAAAGAAATTCAGGAAAGATAATTTAAAAATTATTGGGATACCTGAAAGTCATGATCAGGAAAAGAGCTTTGACATCATTTTTAAAATAATTCCTATAGGAAAATTGCCCAGATATCATAGATGCAGTGGGCAAAATAGAAATTGAGAGAATCCAACAATCTTCCCCAGAAAGAGATCCAAAAAAGAAAAAAACAAAACCCAACCCCCAGGAGTATTATAGCCAAGTTCCAGAACTCCCAATTCAAGAAGAAACTATTACAAGCAGCCAGGAGGACACAATTCAAATATCATGGCACTGCACTCAGGATCACATAGGACTTAGCAGCAACTACATTAAAGGCTCATAACACTTGAAATATAATATTCTGGAAGGCAAAAAAGCTTGGAATGCAACCAAGAATCAACTACCAAGCAAAACTGACTGTCCTTTTCCAGGGATAAAAGATGGACTTTCAATGAACCAGGGGAAATTCAAATGTTCCTGTTAAAATGGCCAGAGTGGAACAGAAAGTTTGATCTTCAGGTGAAGCATAAAGAGTGGAGGAGAAGGATAAAAATATGAGGGACTTAATGATGATGAACTCCATGTATTCCCGCATAGAAAAATGATATTGATAATGTTTATATAAATGTTCTCATTTAATAGAGCAGATAGAAGGAGCTTTTATAGATGAAGCACAGGAGAGAGCTGAATTTGGAGATATAATATACTGTAAAAATGAAGTCAATGGCTAAAATGGAAATATACTGGGAGTAAGAGAAAGGAGAGGTGGAATAGGCTAAGATATTTCAGATAATAAGATTTTTCATTACAATGAGATATTGCAAATATATGTAAGGTGGGAAGACAAGGGGGAATGAGGGAACCTTCACTCTCATCAGAGGTGAATTGGAGCGGAAACAGCACATATACTCAATGGGGTATAGACAATTAGAGTAATAAGGAGAGAAGAGGAAAAGGGGGAAGGGAGGGGAATGATAGAGCAGAGGGTGGACCATGGGGTAAAGTGGTGAGATATAACACATTTTCTTTTTTACTTCTTGGAAGAGCTTGGGATTGGATGGCTTCTCCAGGTCCACAGGGTCAGGTATTTGCTTAGCTTAAGGGGTAGTATGTGGGCTTGGGGCTTCTTGGATGCAGTGCCAGTAATCATTTTGCTGCACCACTCAGCTACCTTACAGTACATTTAAGAAGAGGGACAGAGTGAGATGAGAGAGAAGATGTAGTGTATGGTAGTGGGGAAGTATGAATAGAGGGAGTTGTGATCAGCATTGGCTACAGTGGAAGATTATGGAACTAGATTTTGTGATGGACATATCCTAAAGAATATGACCCACCCACGACAGAGTTAGTGGTTGGATTACAGACTGAAGCACATTTATTACCAACATCATCATCATCATCATCATCATCATCATCATCATCATCATCATTATTATTATTATTATTATTATTATTATTATTATTTTGGGGGAAAGGGTTTAAGGACAGATGGAATTGGGTGGCTTGCCCAGGGCCAAACAGCTAGGTGATTGTTAGGTGACTAAGTCCAGATTCAAACCCAGGTGTTCCTGATTCTGGGGCCAGTGCTCTGTCCACTGCACCATCTGGCTGGCCCTATCATTATCATTATCATTATCATCATTATTATTATTATTATTATTGTTGTTGTTGTTGTTGTTGTTGTTGTTACTATTTTTATCATTATTATTGTTGTTGTTTTTGTTATTATTATTATTATTTTTGGTTTTGTAGGGCAATGGGGTTGGGGTAGCTAACCCAGGGTCACACAGCTGGGTGATTGTTGGGTGACTGGGGCCAGATTTGAGCTTAGGTGCTCATGACTCCAGGGCTGGTTCTCTGTCCACTGTGCCACTTAGCTGCACCTATTATTATTTTTTTAATTTTATTTTTATTTTTTTTTCCTCTTTACTTCATTGCTCATGAGGCTCTATATTTTTTTTGGGGGGGGGGATAAGGTAGTACGTTTATTTTTAAGCAAGAATATTTTAGTAATGTATTAAAAAAGCATCATTTGTGGTGTTTTATTTTTCCTCTTTTGGACGTAGATGGCATTGTTCATACCATGTTTGCCAGGGTTGTCCTATGTAGAGGGCCATCCCCTGGGAATGATATTCACATATTCTTGGTGACTTTTTCCATCAAAGATATGTATAGATTATTGTTCATTGTATGGATCCATTGACTCACCAGTGAACCCTGACCTGGGATAATCTGTGGCTCCTGAGGTGGTTGTAAAAGTTTTTTTTTTTTTTTTCTGATAGAGAAATATGCAGATTTTTAAGAACAATTGCTGTAAATTTAACCAGGAAATTGTGAAACTGCATCTCCTTTAACTGGTCATTCCTGACATAAGTTCTTGCTACAAAAATCTGAGTTTCTAAAAATAAACTTGATAGATTTTCACTTCCATCCTTTTGTGTTTGGATATGTTTTTCTACCAGACCTGACTCTCAGAAATTCATGTCTAGACCCACATCAGAGTTATTACAGGTGATAGTTGGTGCCTGATCAGGGACTGACAGACAGATGGACTGAGGGACAGACAGACTATTGGACAGTGGGACCTGGAGGGGAATCAATCTTGAAAGGAAAGATAAAGTCTGGACACCTCAGGGCCCAAAGAGCACTCATAAAGGGGCAGCATGCAATTAAGGTAAAAAATTTTTTCAACAGATCTAAATCAGAGAGCATAAAAATGAGACAGGGACAGTCTAAGGACAGAGGACATTATTTGAAGGTACTAAAGCAGATAGTTAAGGAAGGAAGTTTGTTAATAACAACAAAACAATTGGAAGAAATTATTGAATGCATATAAAAGTGTTGTCCTTGATTTCCAGAAGATCGAGTATTAAGTATTGAAAAATGGGAAACTGTGGAGAAACAGATTAGTGAGCATTTTAAAAAAGGTCAGGAAACATTTCCTATAGCAGTCTTTTCATTGGGGAATATTTTAAAAATCTCCCTGACTCCACCTGGAGAGGTTCCCTTAGCTCAGAGTGTATTAAAAGTTGATGTAGATGTTCAAATTATTCAGCAGGATGATAAGAGTAAAAAAGAGTGGTAGCTTTTACCTCCAAAGCCACCTCTGGACCTGTGCTTGCCTCAGGGTGGAAGGAGGGGTGTGGAGGCCAAGACCCTGGGGGTCTAACTTTCCTGGGAGAATCCTCCTTCCAGCTCCCACTTTAGGAATTTGTACTAGAGAGTCTCTGGGATGCTGGGCCCCACCCTGTGCTTCAAGTGGTAGTGGCTCCCCAGCAAGCTCCACTTCCTCCATCTCTAATAACCCACTTTCTGCTCCTTTACAGTCTAAAAAAGAAAATGTTACCAAAGATAAGGAGCATATGAATATTGTTCAAATAGCTGCTCAAAAAGCAGTAGATAAGGGAGAGAAGATTCCATGGGACATGAGAGTGTTATTGGTCTCTTTTCCCATGCTTAGTAGAAGAGCAAGCTAGGCAGTGTCACAAAATTTTTACTAGTATGCTTCTTTATTAAGGAAAGTATTTAAAATCATCAGAGAGCAAGCATGCAATATAGTACTCATTATGTATCTTTTTGAATAAATGAAATTTATTCATGTTACTGTAGATATATTTGGTTCATGTGCAATGGCAACAGCACAAAGTTCAGAGGCTACACAAGGTGTGATTGATCATTTATTCCATTGTTTTGCTATTGCAGGGATACCAAAATCCACAAAAAAAAAAAAAAAAAACATATGATGGCGCTGGATATACTTCTATGGCATTTAAACAATTCTGCTTATATTACAGTATGAAACATATTACAGGTATTCTTTATAACCCCACTGGTCAAATTTCAGCAGAAAGAAAACATAAAGATCTTAAGACATTTCTAGAAGTACAAAAGAAGGGGGAATATATAGGAACAAAGAGGAAACAAGGAAGGAGAGTAAATCCGATCTTATATACCATGAATTTTTAACAATGAATGATAAACAACACCTGCAGAAAGATTTTTTAAATATATGCAACATGAAGAGAAGGGCATGGTCATGTGGAAGGAACCTAAGGTAGCAACAATGAAAATGACTGGATCCATTGTTAACCTGGGGTCGACGGTATGCTTCTGTTTTGTCCACAGGTGGAAAAACTAACTGGGTACCAGAAAGAAACATCAGACAGTGCAGACAAGATGAATCAAGTATTGCAGAAAATGAATAACTTCCACTTAAGGAATCTAAAAGGAAAAGATGATAGGAAAACATCTTATGGACTTATGGGACAATTTATGATGCTTACATTACTCATGAACAATTTCTGGACTGTAAAATTAATTGAATATTGGACTTATGGTCAGAACCCTCCATGGGTCACCAGTTTACAATGGGAAGAGAGTATGGTTGAAATTGTATTATTTGCGGAAGTTGCAGATTATTTGGGATGTAACAAAGTTCTTACCAGAAACATCAAAGAAGAGATTCTGAGAAGAAAACTTAGGCATTTTTTTTTGGTTTAAATATTGTGACACCTATATGTTTTTGTAAAATGTGTACTGTTGAACTATGTGTTAAATTAAATAAAACTAATCATTCAACTCATCCAAATACTTATAACAGGGGAGCATTTAGGACTTTAGAAATATTAAGAATTCCATTTGTAGAAAGTACTGAAGGTAGAAAAATATCTCCTACAGAATCTCTTTGTTACATTTACTTGCTTGGGATTTCAAAAATGACTGTTTTCCACCTTGGGTTGCCTGTCATACCCTAAAAAGAAGAATTTATGATCATTCTATTTTACTACAAGTGTGGATTTCTCCTGATAGAGTTGTTCCATGAGCTATTCCAGGCTATATTAAACCAATTATATACCCAGAAATAGGGTTAGCCAATTCACAGATATGGAAGGCTATGGCAGCTAGAGATAAGATAAGGTATATAAAATAGAATAAGACATTGAACAAAATATCTTATGCAGAAAAATTGTCTGTGACTGCATTCACAGGACCAGATATTACCTTCATGAAGGATCTTTTAAAGATGTCGATATTATCAGAGAAAAATGGGGATATAATGTTAACTGCTACAATTGCACTATTCAAGGAGGTATGAATAAGGAAGTGGAGGAGGTAAATGTTGTTTTCATGATTAAGCAACCAAAATTTGCTATAATATCCACCAAGGTAGAAGGCTAGTACATGTCTCCTGATGATGAGTTCTTGGAAAAGGTATTAAGAAAATCAGGCAAAAGAGATGTTTTAGTTGCATTGGGTTTGGGATATTAAGTATCATGACCATCAATATAGCAGCTACTTCAGTAACTATTATTGTACAAGTAGGGAATAAAGAAAAAATAATCAACAATTATCAGAATATGCTCAGGAGAGAATTAATGAAGATCTTTATTATTTGATTAATGCATTACATACCTCTGTAATGATCATAAGGGACAATTGCAATGTGATTATAGATTTTCTGCTATTTGTGTTTCTCCTTTGAAATATAATACTTCATTTATTCCAAGGGATAATATGAAAGGTTATTTGAATGGAATATGGTATAACAATTATATATCTATGGAGATGAATCAATTGCATAAAGTTGCTAATGATATTACATTAGCACCTAGAATGGAAATGGACTCAGGTATTGATAATTTCTTTAACTTTCTTAATAGGTTTCATCCTTTTCATTTTATGAACCTATTAGTGAGCATGATTCATGGTATCTCTGCATTATTATTAATATTGTGTATTATGCCCATTTGTCTTAAACACCTTTTGTCCCTGGGACAAAACATAGATGTCCTAACATGCCGCTTAAAGCTTCAGCATGCCTAAGAAAGGGGAATCTGTAGAGGGACAGTTCCTGGGAGTGATATTCATATATTCTTGGTGACTTTTTCCATTGAAGATATGTATGGATTATGGCTTATTGTATGGATCCTCTGGCTCACCAGTGAACCCTGACCTGGGATAATCTATGATTCTGGAAGTGGTTGTAAAAGGTTTTTCTGATAGAGAATTATGTAGATTTCTACGAACAAATATTGTAAATTTCCCCAGGAAATTGTGAAACTGGGTATCCTTTAACCAGTCATTCCTGAGATAAGTTTTTTTTTTTTTTTCCCATAAAAAAGGATGAGTTTCCAAAAATAAAATTGGGAGATTTTCACTTCCCAACCTTTCATGGTTGGGTATGTTTTTCTACCCAGACTGACTCTCAGAATTTCAGGTCCAGACCCAAACCAGAGCTACTGCAAGAAATAGCCCTAGATGCTCAATTGCTGAGAGGAGGTGCTTCCCCTTTTAGGTGACAAACTTGCATTACTATTGTTAATGTATACTATGTTCTCATGGTTCTGTAAACATAAGTTTATTTAACTTTTTTCATACTTCTCTAAAGTTTGTGTTTATTAATTTAGCACTAATAATGACATAAACTTTTTTAAAAACTTAATTATTCAATTTTTCTTACCCCATAATTTCATGAATTTGGTTCTCATATTATATCGATTTCACAAACGAAGGAAACAAATATATGAGTTTAAAAGATTTGTTCACTATCACATAGCTAGTTAATCTCTGAATCAGAATTTCTACTCATATAGTCTTCTGTCCAAATCTAATACTATTAACTGGTAAAAATGCAATTTGATGATTTTATTTAAATCAAAATTGTGAACTACCCAACATGACTGATGGAAAAGTTTTTAATTATGATATCCACAATATACATATAAACAATAATAAAGAATATGCATAGCTCCTAAAAGAGTTTGGATGATCATAAAGAGCAAATGAAGGTTAACAAATCAAGTCCTTGCATGCTATATTTATGGTTCCCCATGAAGGAATCAGAGGAAAGTCTTTTTCCTGAAGAATAGATGTTTTATAAATTATTTCTTAAGAATAATAGGCAATACTGAAAGTATAAAAATGTGCTTCCTTGCTTGAAACAGTCCTTGTGCAGATGAAAGTTTTTGGTGTCAATCACTTATTTTAATTATGACTGAGTTTTCAAAATTCCATTTGGGGTTTCTTTGCAGAATACATTCCTTCTCCATCTCATTTTAAAAATGAAGAAACTGAAACAAAAAAAGGTTGGGTTTTTTGCCCAAGGTGACATGGCTATTAAATATCTGAGGCAAGATTTGAATTCAGGAAGATGCATCTTCTTGACTACAGGCTTGTATTCGATTCATTGTATTACCTACCTGTTCCAAAGGTAAAATTAGAGGTCTATTAAATTATACCTGAGGTAATGATTTACCCTGGAGTGGTCGGACAAAAAATTAAAGGATACATTTTGAACTTTGCAAACTTAATTAGAGTGATTAAACATTTTCACAAAGAGCTACAATGTTAAAAAGATCATAAATTCAAGAATGTACAAAATAAATCAAAGTTTTATTTGGTAATATGAGAGAGAAAAATACAGTATTGTAATGGATCACTGGTGTTAGTATTCCCTCCAATAATAAATCTTGCAAAGCTTCTTCCCATTTAATACAAATCTTACAGAACTACTAAATAAGTTAAAACTATATGAAGGAGTAAATGATCAAGATTATCAAATACTAGAGTGACAACAAAGGAAATGAAATGATACAGCTATGTTTATAAGGAATGGTGAAAAAATTATGGACCTGGAGTCAGGATGATCTATGTTGAAATCTAGTCTCACTCATCTACTAGATGAAGGGCCCTGGATAAATCACTTAGCCTCTCTATCTCAATTTTCTCCTCTGGAAGATAAAGAATTATCCCATTAACAACTACCCCAGGGTTATCAAATGAGGCCCAGATGAGATAATATATGTAAAATGTTTTTCTAACAATTAAAGTACAATCTAAATACTTACAATTGCTAATATAAAGCAGAATTTTTTATTTGTCTATATAGAAATTCATTTTTTTCTTAGTGGAACTAGATCTAAGAACACGTACAATTTAAGTCAAATTGCCACAGGATGAATTGTGGTAGAGGAAGTAGAAGAAGTGAATATAAATTATTTTTCTGCAAGATTTGTAAGGACAAATATGATGCAATCATAGTACTCTTTTAAGTAAAACAATACCTGACTTTCTGAGTAAAAGAAGAAGTAAAATGCAGAGAAAGAGAAATTGATGATTAACAATAAATATATAAATTATTGTTGCATTTCTTTCCATTTTTAGCATATTAACATGACATCTTTGCAATCCAGTAGAAAAAAGGATGCCTTCCTCCAAATCCATATTGTTACACTATTACACTGTTACAGTTGCAAAATGATGTGCTTATTATGTTATTGTTTATAACAACAAGATAACTTTTTCTAAAGCTTCTACTAGGGATTTTATTTCCTAGCGCATCAATTTTTCTCAAACTTTTATGGATACAAGAATAGGTAGATGGCATAATAGAGAAAGTTGGATTATTTAAGGCAGTTGCCATAGTCGATAGAACTGGGTTCTTAGCATTGGCATCCCATCTGACAAATTGTATGAAAATGGACAAATCATAACCTCTCAGATTGAGTTTTCTCAATAAAATTTGGACAATAAAACCACC
The DNA here is from genome assembly GCF_037893015.1 of Macrotis lagotis. Taxonomy (NCBI): domain Eukaryota; kingdom Metazoa; phylum Chordata; class Mammalia; order Peramelemorphia; family Peramelidae; genus Macrotis; species Macrotis lagotis. The sequence goes on from NC_133663.1 coordinate 213,198,092, forward strand.
ACCCGCCAATGGCTGCTAAAAAGTTCAAATATGGTAAAATAAAATTATTTTGCCAACAAGCTACTCGATCAATATCGTCTATTTTTATACAAATAGTGAAATTTACTTGCAGAAATATGCAAAACACCAAAATAATTTAAACTCTTCCTGCTGACACTTCATCTGAAAGTCCTAGAAATGCTTCCATTTTTCTCCAAGAAATTTATGATAAAAGAACTAATCTGGATTATAAGAATAAAAGTCCATTAATTTATAACTTTGTTTCTGGAACCACCAGTATTTTTCTGATTCCAGTATACTACAAAACAAAATTTTAATGTCATGTTTTCTTGTTAGCAGATAATTCTACTTAAGTTATAGAGTTATCTTTCTTCCTTATTATGGCTGTACTGTATGGAAAAACACATGGTGAATCTAATAGGATGAGAATGGTTTTGGTTATTTCTAATGTACTTCCAGCTCCATGACTTCAGTTTGTAAAGTGTAAGAAAGAGACTGCAAATGGCAGTACGTGGAGTGGCATTTTTTTAAAACAAGAACAGGGGTTTTAATTACCAGTTTAATATTTTCCTTCTTTCCTTTCCAATAGATAATTTATTCCATAGCAGCAAAAAAGATAAAATAAGATTGGAATTCTCTGGTCTTCTTTCTGTAATCCATTATTAATATGTCATCCACTTTGAGAGCAGGTCCTAGTACTTCAAGAACTATGTCTTTTTAGCCAGCCCTCATCTATCTCTTACACTTCAGTCTCACATTTCTAATTTCCTATTGAATATCTGGAACTGAATATCTCACTGACAGATTCAATTTAGCATATCCCAAACAGAAATTATTATCTTCCCCCTTCATCTCCTCTTACAAACTTACCTATTACTGTAGAGGGCACCACCATCTTCTTATAATGAAGATTTTATCCTTGGCCTCTCTCTCTCTCTCTTTCTCTCTCTCTCTCTCTCTCTCTCTCTCTCTCTCTCTCTCTCTCTCTCTCTCTCTCTCTCCATCATATGTACATCCTTCCTCTTTCTGACACCACTACCCTTATCACTTTACATTTAGACTATTGCAAGAGCCTTCTGGTTGACCTCTCTACTTCAAATCTTTCCCCACTCCATTACATGTTGCAATAAACTATTAAAGTGATCTCCTAAAACACATTTCTCACTGTTCTAGTAATTCTAGTCATTAAGCTCCATAATTTCCTTATCACCTACTGGATCAAATATAAAATTATCTGTTTGGGTTTTTTTACCTTTTTATAACCCAGTCCCTTCTTTATAAATTATTTCTATTTTTCTTAAATGTTACAATTTCCCCCCTAATCTCACTTCCCATCCCCCAGTCATCCCAAAATTGAATGTGTTGACAGAAAATCATATCCTAAAAGGAAAAAAAAATAATATAAGAGATAGCAAACTTACATAATAAAATAACTTTTTAAAAAATTAAAGGTAATATTCTTTGGTCTTTATTTAAACTCTGCAATTCTTTCTCTGCATACAGATGGGCATTTCCACCACAGAAACCATAAAATTGTCTCTAATTGTTACACTGATGAATGAGCAAGTACATTAAGAGTGATCATCAACCCCAGGTTACTGTTAGGGTGTACAGTGTTCTGGTTATGCTCATTTTGCTCAACATAAGTCCATGTAAATACTTCAAGGCTTCTTTGAATACCCATCCCTCCTGGTTTCTAATAGAAGACTAATGTTCCATAGTGTATATATAACACAATTTCTTCAGCCATTAAAGAATTGGAAATCCAGTTAATGTCCTTCAATTGGGGAATGGCTTAGCAAACTGTGGTATATTTATGTCATGGAACACTACTGTTCTATTAGAAACCAGGATGGACAGGATTTCAGGGAAACCTGGAGGGATTTGCATGAACTGATGTTGAGTGAGATGAGCAGAACCGGAAAAACACTGTACACCCTAACAGCAACATGGGAGTGATGTTCAACCTTGAAGGACTTGCTCATTCCATCAGTGCAACAATTGGGAACAATTCTGGGCTGTCTGCAAAGGAGAGTACCATCTGTATCAAGATAAGGAGCTGTGGATTGAACAAAGTACAAGGACTATTCCCTTTAATTTGGAAAAAAACAGATATCTTATTGTCTTATTTTGTTACCTCTGAGAATTCTGTTCTCTTTAAGATATGATTTCTCTCTCATCACACCCAAATTGGATCAAGGTACAACATGGAAACAAAGTAAAGATTGACAGAGTGCTATCTGTGGGGTGGGGGTGGGGGAGGGAAGCAAGATTGGGGGAAAATTGTAAAACTCAAATATCTTTAATAAAAATTAAAAAAAAATTTGTTCAGCCATTCTCCAACTGATGAACATTCATTCAGTTTCCAATTCTTTGCCACCATAAACAGAGCTGTGCCGGGTTTTTATTTACAACGCCGGCTTCTTTATGCTAGTCCGTCCTCTTACTCACCAGTCCAACGCATGATGAGTCTTCGGGGTACCTCTGGCCCCCACTCCTTGATGGGGGAAGAACCAGACAGAGCGCCTGAGGTGGATAATGAGTCTTTATTCTTCTGTGATCACATCCCCGCTCCCGCCCAACCTCTCAGCAGACACTTTTATCCCTTCTGTCCTCCCTCCCATGAACTCTTACTCAATGAGGGCCCGAGTTCTGTAACATTCCCTTATAAGGTGATTATGTTTCCCCCGCTAAGCGACCGCCAAGCCTCTTCCCCCCGCCCCCAACATCTCCCCCTTTCTGTTTTACAAGGTTATCACTTGGTGTGACCTTAAGCGGTGCTGAGGTTAGCCTTAAGCGGTGTCATTTCTACTGGCCTCTGATAGCCGGGGGCGAGGAACCCTGTCTTAGGTCATCTCCTTCAACCCAGGACCTTGCCCGTCCTAGGCGCCCGACACCCTCAGGGCCTGTCTTAGGTGGCTGGGTTAGGAGAGGTTGCCCGTCTTGGGGTTTACCTCGTCTTACCCCTAGGTGTCACATGTCATGCATGGCGGCTAGCCAGACTTGGGGATCCTCCCCCGTCTCCATGGTCATGAAGGCTTTCTGAGTAAGAAGCATATAGCCCCTCTGTCGCCTAGCTAGGCGGCAGAAACAGACAACAAGTAGGGTGATTCCCAGAATCAGCGTCCTTGTTCACCCTCAAGGGGGTATCCTCCCGCCATCTGGCAATCCCTCCATGGTATGGGATCCTCGATGTCTTCCCCTGTGGCCACACATGAGGGGCCCCACCGAGGAATCGTGAAGTCCCGTTGAGTTTGATTCACCAGGGGTCGCCAACCCAGAAGGCCTCGGAGCTGGGTCCCCCTTTTTGTCCCTGCTGGGCTGACAGTCATCTGCAGGAAAAGGCCGACGCAGGGGTCAGTCGGGGCAGTGCTATAGTTAAAATCGTTCTGCCCTGTGGAGTTGAAGTTCCAGGACCGATTTTCTTCCCCGATGTCGAAACATAGGGAGTTGTTCAGGTCCCAGCAGAAGGAGTTCTGGACCGGTGCTTCAGCGGGGTCCATATATGCAGAAGGGAGCCCCATCGATGTATTGGTCACTAGCAGGCGAGGGTAGATCGGGGAGTTCCGTGCTACCGGAAGGGGAGAGGGAATAACTCGGAGTATTCCCCATGTCGGATTTCCTTCAGATGGAGCACCTCCAAGGATCCCTACGACGATCAGAAGGCCTGAAAAAGGAAGAAATTCCTCTCACCCCATAGGGTTGGGCATTAATCAAGGTCTCTTATCTTGTAAACAGGGAGCCATCTTTCTGGCTCTTCTATCTTATCCTCGGGATGAAATGACAGGTGGCCCTGTCTTCTGTTCTTTACCGTTACAGGGCCATGCCAACCTCCCTCTTCATCTCTCCACATGACTTTAGAGCCTGGTAGGGCCTTGGTGGGAGAGGGCAGGAGTGTTGGTTCTTTCTTAGCATGTCCTTTTGGGGAGAAAAATCTCTGGGCGGCTGTAGTGCCGTCATCCCTGACTTGTAGGAAATTCATGGTAAATAGTACCTGAGACAGGTCTGAATGGGTCAGTGACCTGCCAACTCCCCCTTTCTGTTTAAAGAGCGTAGTTTTGAGTGTGCGATTTGCTCTTTCTACCAAAGCTTGGCCAGTGGGATTGTAAGGGATCCCGGTGGAATGGGAAATGGAAAATTCTTTGCAAAAGGAAGCAAAGGCTCTCGAGGTGTAGGCGGGCCCATTATCGGTTTTGATAGCCGAGGGGATGCCTAAGGCAGCCATCTGGGCATATAGATGTGAGAGAACGTGTTTAACCGCTTCTCCTGGCTGTAGAGAGGCGAAGGTGAAGGAGGAGAAGGTGTCCACCGAGACATGGATGTACTTACGACCCAGGTGAGTAATGTCCATCTGCCAAAGAGCATTGGGGCCGTCCCCACGTGGGTTAGACCCCTCCGCGGGGAGGGCTTGTCTAAAGGGAGCACAAGAAGTGCAGGAGCGCACAATTTGGCGAGCCTCCTTCCGGGGAATGCTGTATAGGCGCCGGAGCGACCTGGATGACAAGTGATACTTACCATGTGCCAGCTGGGCAGGTGTGGACAGGTTTAACAAGAGAGACCTATCTGCCTCCGCATTGCCCTGGAATATGGGGCCGGTGGAAGAAATGTGAGAGCGCACGTGAAGAACAAACAGGGGGTGGTTTCTATCACGGAGGGAGGATTGCAGCTGTGTAAGGAGTGGACTAATGGAAGAAGTCGAGGAAATGAAGGCATCTTCTAAACGAGGGATTAGCATGGCACAATACATACTGTCAGTAATAAGATTAAAAGGGGTGTCTCTGTAGAGACGGAAAGCCTGAAGTATAGCATATAGTTCATTCTTCTGAGTGGAGTCAAAGGGGGGTATCAAAAATCCAGGTGGCGGGTCTAGCAGGGTCATGGACCACAGCACGGCCCAACCTGGTAGCGTCAGTGAAGATATTAGGGCCGGTCACTGGTTCTGGGGACACTAGAGGGCGCGGGCGGGAAAGGTGCAGTTCAGCGAACACTCTAACTACGGGAGGTGGCGTGAGTCTGGTCTGAGAGAGGGTAGTCAGGACAGTGGCCCAAGCGATAGATCTATCAACTAGCGAGTGGGTCACCTCCTCTGGGAGGGTAAAGTTGAGGACAGGCAAGAGGCCAAAGAGACGCTGGCATCGCTCTGAGGCCTGAAGGCAAAATAAGGCCAGGGCCTCCCACCGGTCCCGGATGATGCTCTTAGTGGTCCGGGGGTATAGCCATTCAAGGCATCCATGTCTCTGGAATAAACATCCCCAGCCCAGGGAACTGTCCCCCAGTGTGTGGAAGAGGACAGGCGACTCCGGGTCGTATTGAACCAAGAAGGAAGAGGTTCTGCGGAAAATTTCCGAGAGCGCCTGTCTTGCCTGGGGGGTCCAACTTCTAGGGGATGACAGATGGGAGTCGCCTTTAAGGACATCATATAGAGGTTGCATTAAGGAGGATGGGAGGGGCATAGCGGGACGCAGCCACTGTATGGCGCCAACAAGCCTCTGAAAATCATTAAGAGTAGTGTATCCCTCGACGTTGATCGGAGGAAGTGCCCTACTAATCTTTCCCGGAAAAATCCTATGCCCCAAGTAATCATAGGGGAAATCCATCTGTACCTTTTCCGGGGCTATGTGAAGCCCCTTCTTGCGGAGGACATGGGTGGTGCGTTGCAAGCAAGCCCAAGCCCCCGTCACAGAAGGTGCTGCAATCAAGATATCATCCATGTAATGTATGAGCATGCAATTCGGGAATTCTTTTCTGATAGGATGTAGCAGAGTATCCATGTAAAGCTGGCACAGGGTGGGGCTATTTGCCATTCCCTGCGGTAGGACGGTGAACTGATAACATTTACTGGGGGCTTGGAAATTGATCGCGGGGAGGGAAAAGGCAAATTTTTCTTTGTCCTCCGGGTGGAGGGGAATGCTATAGAAGCAGTCTTTAACATCAATCACTATAATAGTCCACCCTTGCGGGACTGCAGTGGGCATAGGGAGACCAGGTTGGAGGGTCCCCATGGGTACCATGTTGGCATTTACTGCCCGAAGATCAATCAACATTCTCCAACTCCCCCCTTTCTTTTTTATGACAAAGACGGGGGAGTTATACGGGCTAAGGGACGGTTCCACTTTGTTCTCGCGCAGGAGGGTCATTACTATGTCTGTGAGGGCGATGAGCTTTTCTTTTGTCAGGGGCCACTGCTCAACCCAAATAGGTTTCTTATTAATCCATGTTATTCTGGGGGAAAAGCTCATCTCTAGAGTGGCCCCAATTAATTTCCCCGCAGGCTATCAGGGGTGGCAAGTGTCAGGTTAAGCTGGCTCAAGATATCTCTACCCCATAATGCATAAGGGAGGTCGGGTAGGCACAGTGGGGTGAAGAGTCCAGATTCTTCCAAAGCTGACCACCGTAAGGCGTGTGCTGCTTTCATGGCAGATCTATTGCCCCCCCACCCCCGTCACTGCTTGAGGGCTCTGTAGGAGTGGCCACTCGCGCCTCCACTGTCCCCTATTTATGACAGAGCAATCGGCTCCAGTGTCAATTATCCCTTCGAGCTTCTGATTTTCCACCGTGACGGTTAACAGTGGTCGCCCAGAGCTGACCGGGTGGACCCAGTTCACATGAGCGGGAGGGGTCCGCAAGGGCAGCGCCTTTCCCACCTCTTGGCCCTGTTTTACCAAGGTGGGAAAGGGGTGGGGGTTTGTGACCCTTACGAATGTGGGACTTCCGGGACCAAAAATGACCTGGGTATGGGTGACTAAGTCCACACATCTCTCAGCCCCTGTGATAAGCGCTGGGAAAATATTTAGCTCGATGGGAATCATCGAGATTTCCCAAGGCCCGATCTCTCTCTGCTGTGTCCCTTCTCTATAGTCAACCCTCACGGGGATAGTCACAGTGATGGGGCCGCTGTCTTCGAGCACGGGGGGGGGGGGGGGGGGGCCCGCAGCCGGGCCCCTCCCTTTCCCTTTTCCCGACCTCCCTTTGGATTGGCAGAACCTGGCTATGTGACCTGGCTTTCCACAGGAATAACAGGTCGGAACTGAAGTGGAGGGGGGCCGCTGCCTGCACTGTGCTTTGAGGTGCCCTGGCTTTCCGCACCCAAAACAGGTGGGTCTCACCTGCATACCGCGAAGGGCGGTCAGGAGGCTATCCTCCCGGTTCTCCATGGCAGTCACTAAGGCTTGAATTGAATCCTCGCTGGGCATGTCCAGCAATTTGTCAACAATTTCTTCTAATGAAGCGTCGGGGGGAAGGCTGCTAATGGCTGCGATCCCTTTGGGGCGAAGACCCTCTTTAACCAATCGTCTCATAAGTAGATCAGATCCCGGGGTGTCTCCCATTATACGAGTCACTGTCTCTTTAACCTCGTTCACAAATGAGAGGGGTGTCTGATCTGCTCTCTGCTTCAGCCCAACCAACTTCTGTGTGGCTCTCCCCCCTTTCATGGCTCCAATCTTATCCCAAGCTGCAACATGTGTTTCTTTAACAGTCTCTAGCTCAAACTGGCCATACCGGGCCTGAACAGCAGGGTCAGTATAGGCTCCAGTTCCACACAGGAGGTCAATGGCTAAATCCAGGGGAGTATAACCCCGGGATTTTGCCAGCTTAGAGGCCTCTCTGCGGGCCTGAGCCTTAAAAGCTAAATATGAGGAGGCATCCAGGCACGCGGCTGCAATTTCGTCAAAGTCAGCAGGGGTCCAAGGGTGCGTAGCAAAGAGGTTTTGCATCAGTCTTTTTACATAAGGGGAGCTTGGGCCGTATTTAGTCACGGCCTCCTTAAGTTCTTTAAGCATCTTAAAAGGGACAGGGCGGTAGTCTCGGGCTCCGGTAAGGGGGTCCGTAAATACCGGGTAGAGGCCCCAGTCATCCCAGTCCACCTCCTCCCCTTTCTCTATTGCTATGGAGGCACTCGCGGCAAGTAGGCCAGATGGGCGGAGCCCTTGAGGGGATCTCTGAAGGGCGGACAAGGAACACGGGGGATTTTTTGCCTCTGTTTCCTGGCTGGGCCGCCAAGTCTGGGGTGCGGCAGCTGTCCAATCAGCGCGGACTTCTCCCTCCTCGTCAGCAGCCTCCCGGTCCCACCTACTCACGCTCCTCTTCCTGCCACCCCTGAGGACTGTTTGCACCCCTCCCTTCCCGCGCTCGGAAACTTCCGGCCCTGAATCTCTAAGTGTGCCACATTCATCGCCCTCCCCCTTTTCTTTCTGTCTCGGTAAGGAGGGGCATGCGGCATTTTCTTCACCCTGGGGGCCCCTTGTTCCCCCATTGTTTCTTCTAAGTTCCTCCCATGGGTACAGGGGAGGGGGTGGCCTTCCCTCTTCCTCTGAGCTCTCTGAATCTGATCCCGCCAACGAGCTACCCACCTGAGTGCTGATTGGTCGTGCCAAAGTCACCTTCTGGGGATGCAGGGCTGCATCCACTATCTTATACACTGTAAAATCCTCAGGGGTCAGTTTTCCCGGGCAGGTGTCATCATAGGAGGCCATCTGCTGCCCTACCACCTTCCATTTACCTGGTTGGATCCCACTATGTTGCACCCAAGGGCAGATGTTCCAGATATTCTCAACAAAAGCACGGCACGTCTTGATAGGTAATTTACAGCCATGCTTAGCGCAGAGTTTATAAAGCTGCGCTGCAACGACCCCTTTCTCCTCCGGCTGAAAGGCGGGAATACTATTCCGGCCCCCCATGCTGTCTACTAGCCGAGGCTGCAATCCTAACAGGTGGCAGAACTGGAAAGTTCCCGTTCGGCAAAAGAGAAGGAGGCAGCAGGGCACAATCAGACAGGCCAGCACGGCAAGGAGCGTGATTAGAGCAGAAGGAGAAAGGGAAGAGAAAGGAAGCATAGTCAACACAATAGGGATATGTCCTTCAGGCAATATCTGAGAGTAAACGCCCTCTCCTTCCTCCCGGTCGGAAACGACCGAGGCTGTCTGGAGAATCCGACCAGCGGATTCAGACGTTCCCTAGCAAAATCAGGTCCCTGTTCCGGGTGCCACTTGCCGGGTTTTTATTTACAACGCCGGCTTCTTTATGCTAGTCCGTCCTCTTACTCACCAGTCCAACGCATGATGAGTCTTCGGGGTACCTCCGGCCCCCACTCTTTGATGGGGGAAGAACCAGACAGAGCGCCTGAGGTGGATAATGAGTCTTTATTCTTCTGTGATCACATCCCCGCTCCCACCCAACCTCTCAGCAGACACTTTTATCCCCTCTGTCCTCCCTCCCATGAACTCTTACTCAATGAGGGCCCGAGTTCTGTAACATTCCCTTATAAGGTGATTATGTTTCCCCCGCTAAGCGACCGCCAAGCCTCTTCCCCCCGCCCCCAACAGAGCTGCTATAAATATTTTGTACAAGTGATCTTTTTTCCCTTTTCATGATCTCTTCAGGGTACAGACCCAATAGTGGTATTGCTGGATCAAAGTACATGACCATTTTTGTTGCCTTTGGGCATAATTCCTTTTTTTTGGTACTTAAAGATTTTATTTATTCAGAGTTTTATAAATATTCCCCTAATCTTACTTCCCCACCAAACCCAACAGAAGGCAATTTGCCATTCTTTACATTGTTTCCACAGTATACATTGATCCAAATTGAATGTGATGAGAGAGAAATCAAGTCCTTGAAGAAAAAAACAGAGTGTATAAGAGATAGCAAGATCAGACAATAAGATATCAGTATTGTTAAATTAAAGTTAATAGTCCTTGGTCTTTGTTCAACCTCCAAAGTTCTTTCTCTGTATACAGATGCCATTCTTCACTGCAGACAGCTGCAAAACTTTCCCCAATTGTTGCACTGATGGAACGAGTGAGCCCATCAAGGTTGATCATCACCTCCATGTTGCAGTTAGGGTGTGCAGTATTTTTCTGGTTCTGCTCATCTCACTCAGCATCAGTTCAAGCAAATCTCTACAGACATCTCTGAATTTCCTTCACTCCTGTTTTCTAATAGCACAATAGTGTTCCATGACATACATATACCACAGTTTGTTAAACCAATACCCAATTGAAGGACATTTATTTTATTTCCATTTCTATGCTAACACAAACATGGCTGCTATGAATATTTTTGTACAAGCCATGATTTTACCCTTTTTCATCATCTCTTCAGGGTATATAAACCCAGTAGTGGAATTTCTGGTTCAAAGGTTCTGCACATTTTTGTTTCATTTTGGCATAATTCCAAATGGCTCTCCAGGAAGGAAGGATGAATTCACAGCTCCACCAACAATGTAATAGTATGCCAGAATTCCCACAACCCTTCAAACAATCATCATTATCCTTTCTAGGAATAGTGGCCAGGCTGAGAGGTGTGAGGTGGTACCTCAGAGAAGCTTTAATTTGCATTTCTCTAATAAGTAATTATTTTGAGCAATTTTTCACAAGACTATGCATTGGTTTGATATCCTCCACCATAAATTGCCTTTGCATATCCTTTGTCCATTTGTCAATTGGGGATTTTTTTTTAAATTTGACTCAATTCTCAGTATATTTTAAAAATGAGTGCTTTGTCAGAAACATTAGTTGTAAAGATGGTTTCCCAGTTTACTACATTTCTTTTGATCTTTATTACAGTGATTTTGTCTATGCAAAGGTTTTTTTTTTTAATTTAAAGAAACACAAATAATCTAGTTTGTTTTTAAAGATACTCTCCATCTCTTCCTTAGTCATAAACTGCTTCCCTTTCCATAGATCTGACAGGTAAACTATTCCTTGAGCTTCTAGTTTGCTTATAGCATTTATTTATGTCTAAATCTTGTATCCATTTGGATCATATCTTGGTATATGTTGTGAGGTATTGGTCTAATTTAAGTTTCTTCCAGACTAACTTCCAATTTTCCCAGAAGTTTTTATTGAAGACAGAGTTTTTATCCCAATAGCTGGACTTTTTGAGTTTATCAAACAGCAGATTACTATAATCGTTTCCAGTTATTAGACCTAGTCTATTCCACTAGTCCACCATGCTATTTCTTAGCCAATACCAGACAGTTTTGATGACTGATACTTAATAACATAATTTTAAATCAAGTAGGGCCAAGCCACCTTCTTTTACACTTTTTTCATTAATTCCCTGGAAATTCTTATCTGTCTATTTCTCCATATGAATTTACTTACAATTTTTTTTAACTCATTAAAGTGATTTTTTGGAATTTTGACTGGTAGGGCACTAAATAGGTAGTCTAGTTTTGGTAGAATTGTTATTTTTATTATATTAGCTCAACCTATCCATGAGTAGTTGATGTTTGCTCAGTAATTTAAATTGGATTTAATTTGTGTGAGAAATGTTTTGTAATTGTTTTCAAAAAGTTTATGAGTCTGCCTTGGCAAACAGATTTTCATTTATTTTATATTGTCTGAGGTTATTTTGAATGGGATTTCTCTTTCTAGCTCTTACTGCAGTATCTTGTTAGTCATATATAGAAAAGTTGAAGATTTATGAGCATTTATTTTATATCCTGCACCTTTGCTAAAATTGCTAATTCTTTCCAGTAGAATTTCAGTGATTTCTTTGGATTCTCTAGCATTCGTCATGTCATCTGCAAAGAGTGAGAATTTTGTCTCTTCCTTCTCAATTCTAATTCCTTCAATTCCTTTTTCTTTTCTAATTGCTGAAGCTAACATTTCTAATACAATATTGAACAGTAGTGGTGATAATTGGCATCCTTGTTTCACTGCTGATCTTATTGGGAATGACTCTAGCCTCTCCCCATTGAAAACAATGCTTGTAGATGGTTTCAGATGTAAATTGCTTATTATTCTATTATACTAACCTGATTTGAACTTGAAAATCACATCTAGAATGATATTATTTGAGGCAGCTTTTAGTTGTAATTTTAGTTAAATATCTTGGGGGAGGATAGACTGATCAAATTCCAGATCACCACCCCCTAGTTCTTATCTTGGAAAAAATTAAATTCTTCCTTGGAGTAAGACAGTAGAAGAACAAGCTAGTGATATGTATTCTGACTCTATGAGAATGACACCTCTGCATTATTCTATAAAATTCTTTCCATGTCTCATAAAAATGTATGTTTCTTTATTTCTTAATAGCCTGTAATATTTTATCATATTCATATAACACAATTCAAATTGGAAAGTCCTTTCTTAGAGTTGAGAACAGTCTGGGTAAGGAAGTGACAAGAAGGACAGTACCAGTGCTAGAAAGCAGATTGATGCTTAAAAGCTGAGTTGTATTATATTTTGAAAGGACAATATGAAGAAATAGTTTAAGAATTATATCTGGTTTATACTAAACAGGCATGCCAGTATATTAAATAAAAAATCAAAAAACTTTTATGATGCTGCCCCATGTTTACCTCCTCCCAATTAAAAGAAAAGTACCCTTAATTAATTTGCATCTATATTTGAACTTCCTTTAGCACATAATTATCAAGAATTCTTCATTGTTTATATGCACTTGATGCACAAGAATCATAATTAGTAAAAATTAGCGATGAAGAAAAAGTTTATAGGAAACAGAAATTTGATTTGGAGTGAGACAGCTGAAATAGATTTTATGACCGTTTTATAATGTATGGTGCAGAGAAAAAAGGAAGCTAAGAAATCATTTAACAAAATATTAGAGAGAGAAGTAAACTGGATAAATTGAAGTGAAAAAAGAGAAGACTTGCTTAACTCTCACTGAAAAGAAGTAACAATCCCATTACAGTAATTGGGAAATTCAGGACAGAAAGGCCCATTAGATGGTACTTTACTACTCATAATTTTATAGATAAGTAAAATGATACACCTAGGGAAAAAATGTTCCTAGAAATAGTTCTACCAGGAGAGTGCCTTTTTAAAAATATATTTATTTATTTATTGTTGAATTTTACTTTTTTCCCCTAATATTGCTTCCATCCCCCCATCCCCCACAGAAGGCAGTCTGTTAGTCTTGACATTTTTTCCATGCTATACATTGAACTAAGTTGAATGTATTCAGATGATATCATACATTTAGGGGAAAAATATAAAATATAAGACATATAAAAATTACGTGAAAATATAAGAGTTATTTTTAAATTAAAAGTAATAGTCTTTGGTCTTTGTTCAAACTCCACAATTCTTTCTCTGGATACAGATGGTAATCTCCAATTCAGATACCTCAAAATTGTCCCTGATTTTTGCACTGATAGAATGAGAAAGTCCATTAAGATTGATCATCAACCCCATGTTGCTCTTAGGGTGTACAATGTTCTGAATTGCCATCTCTCCTGGTTCCTTATAGAACAATAGTGTGCAATAAACTATGTATACCACTATTTGTTCAGCCATTCCCCAATTGATGGACATTCACTCAATTTCAATTCTTTGCTACCACAAACAGGGCTGCTATGGCTATTTTTGTACAGGTAATGATTTTAACCTTTTTCATGACCTCTTCCAGTTATAAACCCTGGATCAAGAGATAGGCATATCTTGGTCTATATGTATCTCCCTGCTTCAAATGTGTTACTTGTAAGCAAAATATTGTAGAATGCTGGTTTTTAATCCACTCTTCTATTTATTTATGCTTTATGGGAGAGTCCATCCCATTCACAATCAGAGTTATAATTACTAACTCTTTATTATGCTCCATGATATAATCCCTCTGTTTGTATTTTCCTCTTTTTTCACTTTATCCATATTCCCCAGTATTTATTTCTGAATACTACCATCTTCAGTATATTTGTCCCCTTATATCCACCATACCCCTTTCTTTCCCTTTTCCCTTTGCTCCTTTTCCCTTCCCTTCCTTCCATTAGTTCCTCTTTTCCTCCCCCTCCTAAGTTCCATTTTTAATGCTTGAAAGGTAAGATAAGTTCCTTAACTCAGTGTAGGTATGTTAACTTTAACTCAAAACTCATCAGTTTGAGTTAAACAGATGAGAGTAAGATTTAGGCAGTTCTCACCTCCTTCTTTCCTCCCCTCTATGGCAACAGGTCATTTCTATCTCTTTATGTAATATGATTTCCCCCATTTGATCCCCTCCATCTTCCTGTCTCTTTACTGTCCCCCTTTTAAAACAGACATTGTCCTCAAATGAGTGTCAGTTATTTCTCGCTAGATATATTCTCTCTAATAGTTATAATTCTCTAGAGTTATTAAAGTCTTTCCCCCATGTGGGAACATAGCCAGTTTCATCTTATTGGATAGCAGTTTTTTTCCTTTACCCTTGTTTTCTTAACTTTTTCATGTATCTCTTGAGTCTACTGTTTGATTCCAAATTTTATATTTAGATCTGGTGTTTTCATCAGGAAAAGTTGGAAGCCCCCAATTTCATTAAATGTTTTGGTAGATAGTGAATTTTTGGCTGCATTCCAAGCTCCCTGGCTCTTCAGAATATCTCATTCCAGGCCCTGTCAAATCTTAAGGTTGATTCAGCCAGGTCCTGCTTATTCCTTACTGTGGTGCTATGAAATCTAAATTGTTTCTTTCTGGCTGATTGCAGGATGTTCTCTTTTATCTGATAGTTCTGGAATTTGGCCACACTATCCCTTGTTGTTTTCATTTTGGTATCTCTTTGTGGAGTGGTTTGATGTATTCTTTTTTTAGGTTTTTGCAAGAAAATAGGGCTAGTTCCTTGCTCAAGGATTTGAACTCAGATCCTCCTGACTCCAGGGCCAGAGCTGTATCCATTGTGCTACCTAGCTGCCCTGATATATTCTTTCAGTAACAATTTTGCCCTCTCATTCAGTGATGTCAGGGCAATTTTCCATCACCAAATCCTGTAATATTAAATCCAGGTTTTATTTTCTCTTAAATATTTTCAGGGACCCCAGTGATTCTTAAATTGTCTCTCCTCAATCTATTCTCAAGGTCTATTATTTTTGGTTGTGTAATAGATTCTTGTTGTCTCATGAGGTCATTAGTTTCCAGAGATTCCATTCTTTTTTTTTAGGGTATTTGCAAGGGAAATGGGGTTAAGTGGTTTGCCCAAGGCCACACATCTAGGTAATTATTAAGTGTCTGAGACCAGATTTAAACTTAGGTACTCCTGACTCCAGGGCCTGTGCTCTATCCATTGTGCGACCTAGTTGCCCCTATCATTCTTTTTTTAGAAAAATATTTTCTGCTATATTTACCTTTTACATATCCTTTTCCTGTTGGTCAATTCTCCTTTTTGGCGAAGTTTTCCATTTGTCCAATTGAGGTTTTGAGAGAATAATTTTCTTTTTCCATTTTTCCATTTATATTTACAAAGGATTTATTTTCTTGTTGTAAGATGTTTATTTTCTCTTGGGTTTCTTTTCCCAAATTTTCCAGTTGATTTTTAAACTCCTTCCTGATTTCTTCAAAGAAGTCTTTCTGGGCTCAAGGTCAAATCATATTCTCCTCAGAAGTTCTAGATCTCTCTGAGTTAAGGTTTTTATCTTTTAGACCCCCTGACACTGACCTTTCTTCATTTTCCTAAGATCTTGTATTGGGGGGGTAATTAACAGAAATTTGTTGATCCCTAGAGGCTTTGCTCACTGGGTTTATAAACTTCAAATGCGCTGACCAGTAGAGGGTAGTAGAGACTTTGCTCACTTGCTTACTAACTCCAAGTGGGCTGGACAATATGGGGAGCTGGTTGCTTTCTCTGAAGTGTCTTTGACCTTGATTTGAAGTCCTCTCCCTAGGCCTGGAGGGGTTGATGGTTCTGCTGGATACTTTTATCCTTGAGTAATGTGGCTGGGTCCTGGGGCTAGAATTTTAATCTCCCTATTCAGCTGAGGAAACTCTGCTGAGCATTCCTGAATCTGGCAGGAGGGATGTGACAGGGAGGCTATTAATGTTTTCGTTTTGGGAAGAGTACTCAGCTGAAATGAAAGTATGGAGTCTGGGGTCCTCCAGACCAGCTGAGCACACTGGATTGATGTCCAGCTGCAACTCTCTGCTCTGGACTTTGCCCTTTAGCCCTGCTGAGACTCTTCCCTACACCTTGATCTCCACTCCCATGGCCAAAGACTCCATGGCCTCAGGCCTGGTTTCCAAAATCAAAGCCTCCATGGATGATCTTAGGTTAGGCTGGCTCTAACCCTGCTCCTGCTAGGTCTCTGCTTTCTGCCCACAATCCCTGAAGACAGACCTTGATGTAGATGTTCTTCTCCTAGCTTCTTTTTCTGGGTTTTGAAGATCAAATTTCTGTTAAAAGGTTAATTTTATATTATCTATGAGGGAAGACTAGGTGACCTGAGCACAGTGCCTGTCTCTCTCCACCATCTTGGCTAGAAGTCCCACAACAGTGCCTTTTCATTCAATTTATTGAATTAGGAATTTACTTTAAAAGACTCTCAGTCATTCTAGAAAAGTGATCACTGTTCCCATGACTCAGAGCAAATTTCTAAAAAAGGACCATAATTCTTCAAAATGTATCTTGTATATATACAAAGTCATTCCCCTTTCCATCATGTCCAAGGAAATTTAAATAGTTTAGGATGTCAAAGTTTTGGTATAATAAAAATACTTGTGATTGGAGGAGTTAAAACTCTTTTTGTGAAGTCATGATGCTCTCAGCTTCAAATATTTGAAAACTGACAAATTTTCAAAATCCATAAAATATGCTTACTCTCACAGTCATTTTACATGAACACATTTCTCCACAAAATAGACAAACTGAGACCCATAGAAGTGATGAGATTTTTACAAGTTTACCCAGATAGTATAAAGTAAAATACAGATTGATACCCAAATCATATGATCCCTTAGCTAGATCTATGAATTCTGTTTTGTTATATTGTTATTTCTGTTTTCTACAGAAAATCTCTCAATAAAGCTGAGGTATAGTCTTGGTATTCCCCTAAAGGTTTTAATAGGGTTGCTTCTAGAAAGATAAATAATTTCAGAATAAATATAAGATACAAGAAAGATAACAGTTACCTCTATGAGACAAGAAATATGGCCAACCAAAACACACATCAGAGTGCATTAACAAATACTTAAAACAATGAAACTATCACATTCTACATATTCTTCTTGAAGGGAAAGATTTGTAGCATTGCCGAATAGGTATAGGGCATTCACTTTGCCTTAGTATTTCTGAACAAATCACAAATTCCAGATTTCAAAGAAAGTCAAACATTGCTCTTTTGATTCTTCAGTTGTAGAATCTTCCTGGAGGTGCTTCACTACTTCAAAAAGCTGATGCAGAAATCATTCTTTAACTCCTGAGTAAACATTAAAATTAGAAATAATCATTTCTCAGGATCCCTGTGCTTGGAAAAAGAAACAAGAGATGGAGAAGGCAGTCAGAGAATTGAGTTTCAATCTCAGTCTCACATAGACATTAAGGAAGGATGAGTAACTAGTCCATATTTTTCTCCTTGACTAACCCTAAGCAGTAGAATCAAGATAAAATTTGAGCAGTGTACCAAGAAGATCCATTTCTATGGGTCAGGATTTAAGATCCATCCCTGAATCTAGATTAAAGCATAGCTCTGGTCTGTCAATTTATGCTTTGCAATAAATGTGAGGCAATCAACTTGCTTTCCCTCTTCTAATTTATCTCTACCTCTCATTTGACCATCCTTTCACTGGTTCTACCAGGCCATATCTCTGATCCATTCCTATAAAGAGTGATTGTTCTTCATTAAAGGAATATACTATGCTTTAGAAATCCTCTGATTTTCCTAACTTTGAACAATTTCCAGTTCTTGGGAAATTCTTTAAGCTGCTAATCCTTGCCTAGTGTTGGTCTGCATTCACTTATATATTCAACATCCATTCCTAAGTAATGAGATAGTGCAAACCAATGACTGGGTGAATTTTGCTCCCTTTACTTAAGATTCCAGAGTATGATATTATTCCATCTTTTTTCTAATTATTATAAGAAAGCAATTTAAGATTCATTAAAATGTGTTCTTAATCTACCTTTCCATCCCAATTTTTCACCAAGGGAATTAATTTTAATTAAGTGAGAAAGGTCATATTTCCCATTTTGACTTTCTCATATTTTTTCTTTATTCCTTCCAGTTATCCCTATAAAATTACAAGATAATTTTACTCTAAGCTCAAATGTTATATATAAGAATATATGCTCCATAAAGGTTTCCTCCATCCCCCTATCTCTTCTAACAAAGAAATAATAATAATAATATTGGTTACAGCTAGCATTTGTTTATCATAGATGTCATTTAAACACTTTAATATTTGTAAAGCACTCACAAGTACCTTCTTTCATTCTATCAGATATCCTTCAAAATTATTATAATCAAACATTATATAATATTTATATCATTATATAATTTATATAATAATATACAATATAATACAATACAATACAATACAATATAATATAATATAATATAATATAATATAATATAATATAATATAATGTAATATAATGTAATATAATGTAATATAATGTAATGTCATATCATATCATATATTTAATATAATATAATATGATATAATATAAGATAAGATAAGATAAGATAAGATAAGATAAGATAAGATAAGATAAGATAACAATATAACAATATTGTAATCCCCATTTTAGAGGGGAAAGCTGAGGTTGAGAGATGTTAAATGACTTGCCCAGTAAGTATCTAATTGTAGATGTGAATTCAGGCCTTCTTGTTTCCAATTTGATCACTTTTAACTACTATATCACCTAACTGCTTACAAAATTAATTTTTACCACCTCTAAGCAGCCATAATTCTTTATATTTTCACATAATTAATTGCACTACTATGATTATACACTTGCCTTATCTTCCTCTGATGAATGCAATTTCTTTGAAAGCAGGTCCAACTTGGTATCTCTCTTTCTGCCTAATATATAAAAAGTATTTCATTAAAAATGTTAATTGTGGGGCACATGGTTGGCAGAGTGGATAGAGAACAGGCCCTGAAGTCAGGAGGACCTGAGTTCAGATTCAACCTCAGACACTCAATAATTGCCCAGCTGTGTGATCTTTGGAAAATCACTTTACCCCAGTGTCCCATAAAGAAATAAAAAAAAAACAAAGAAAAAATGTTAATTGGGTTAATAAAATCTGCAGATTCAATTATATTTCTACTTATTATATTAGGTTTCATAATAAAACTATATCAAACTATTAACTTTAAAAATTAAAGTGTCCATTATAATCTTGAACAGTGATCAGGAATTCCAAATTTCAAAGATATCAAGCCAATGAATGTGGAACACAGGTCAAGAAAATGATCATTATAACTAGTTTTTTTATATGAACAATAGCAACCATTACATAAAATTATGTTCTAAATATTTATATAGAATTTTTCCTTGGAATATACATTAAATTAATAAATATATTTTTGTTATTGTTGTTGTTTGCCTGTTTTAGTTATGTTCGAATTTTGTACTCATTTGAGTTTTCTTTGGCAGAGTGATTTTTCACAGATATGTACATATATATGTATCTCTCTATATATATCCATATATATATATATATATATTATATGTATAAATATATCAGGTGCTTTTCATGGGTAAAACATTTTATATACTTCTCAAGGAGTCAAAGTAGGAAATAGATTTTTTTTAAAGATACTGTCTTAATGAGCAAATGCAATAGTAGTTTCTTGGTTTCCTCTAACATGAGAGAATAATCTTATTTCTAAGTTTTTGTTTATAGGTATAGACTTTTTGTTTTAATTGACTCAAATGATTGTTTGGGTCACATAAAAACATTTAATTGGATATTTGGTTTACTTGTCCTGTCAACAAATTGAAAATCAACCATCTCCTAAAAAAAAGAAAGAAAGAAAACCTCAAACATGAATCCCATGAGGTAACTGCTTCCTTTTCTCTATTTATATAAAGCTCAAAGAAGGTAGAAAATGAGAGAATCTGGAGAAGGGTGAATAATTTTTTTTATCTCTGTTATGTACAGAAGAAAGGAAAAACTGAACTGACTTCATAACATAGCACTGAAAAGTAGATTTGAAAAGTGATCAAGGTCCCTTTGATTTGTTCTTTCTCAAAAGACCAGAACAAAAGAGTATTTCTAAAAATATGAATAAAATTTGTTAAGAACAAGGTATCATTAACTAAGACATAAAAGAGATATGAAAACACCTTGGTTTTTCAGCAACTTTACTAGTTTTAAATGATAGACTGGAAACATTCCAGTCTTTGACCAACAAAAAGTCATGATGAAAGAGCTAGAGGGAAAAAAATGTTCTAATATTGTTCTGTATATAAAAAAGCAAAAAACACTATGTTATGTATTGGGACATTAAGAAAGCCATTTAAAATTCTTGGAAAAAAAGATATAAGTATCTAAGTATTTTTTTGAAGGCCAAAATGTTTATACTTCACTAAGTATTCAGGCAACATAAATATTTATTTTTTCTGGGAAAGGATAAAATTGTCTTGGATCTGTCCTGTGGCAAAACTAACAGTTATGAGGTAGTGCCTCAGAATTGCTTTAATTTACATTTCCCCAAACAATATTAATAGCATTTTCCTCATATAGCAATAAATAGCTTTAATTGCTTCATATGAAAAATGTTCCTATCTTTTGATATCAAATGGCCTTTTTGGCAAAGCAAAAAAGTCAAGTTTCCTGCCCAAAGTCAAACAGGTATTTAGTTAGTGAATGAGGTTGGATTTGAACTCAGATCCTCCTGACACCAGGACTACTGATCTATCCACTACATTAACTGCCCTACTCTTATTTTTATACAGTTGCTCCAGTCCTCCATATGTTTAAGAGATGAAGTTTTTATTAGAGAACTTATTGCCATTTTTTTCAGTTATCATTACAAATTGGATTTCCCTCGATTGTATTTCCTTCCCTGTTTATTGTATTCTCTTTTTCCTTTCACCCTGTCCCTACTCTTAATTGCTTTGCTTCTAAATACCTTCTCCCGAAGTATTTCCAATCTTTTCTTAACTTCTACTTTTCTGAGGAGAAAGATAGATTTCTAATTTTGATGCAGGTCATATTAGACTTTCTTTTAATTTTCTTGAAAGCAAATTCATCCACTCCTCCTCATCTCTGTGGTCTTCACAGTAAAAAGTTTTTCTTACCTACTTCATGTGAGATAATTTACCCCATTCTATCTCTCTCTTTATTTTTTCTGAGTTCATTCTTTTCTCACTCATTTTTAATTTTTAAGATATCAGTCCTTTATATTCAACTCACACTTATGTCATATATACATAATATATATATATATATAATATATATGTAGCTGTGATCTGATATGTATATATATATATATATATATATATATATATATATATATACTGACACACATGCATGTGTACATATACATATCTATCTTTATGTACTTCGAACACTTAGCCAGGTGAAACAAACTCCTCATGCCAACTTCAATCTTCTCCTGGTAACTATGGGGCTGAGAGATCCAGAAAATGCCACTGCTGTAACTGATACAATGCACATTGAAGTCAATTCCTGGGTTGCTGGAGGCCTGTCTGAATTGCTGAGTACTGGACTGAACTGTGTGCTTTTCACTCACATTGGAGCAATAGAATTTTCCTGCCATTCTTCTAAGAAGTGTTCAACTGGAAAATGGTTTCATTCCTCTTTTTTGGGGGTTTCATCTCTATAGAGGTTTTTTAACAGTCATTACTTTATGGTGTTGCAGGGGGAGTTGCAGGGAGAGTTCAGAAGAACCCCTGCAGGGGCAGCTAGGTGGCTCAGTGGATAGAGCATCAGCCCTGGAGTCAGGAGTACCTGAGTTCAAATCCGGCCTTAGACGCTTAATAATTACCTAGCTGTGTGGCTGTGGGCAAGCCACTTAACCCCATTGTCCAGCAAAAAAAAAACTAAAAAAAAAACAAGAATGCCTTCCTTTACCATCTTGCCTCAGCTTCCAATGTATTACTTATATATTGTCTAATTTTCAGTGAGAATGTCTATTATTTTCCTTTCAAATTTTTTATGCTAATATAGTAGCTTCATTTGAATTTTTCCTTAGTTATTTCCCTTAATTTTTTATTGGCATAGTTAAAATTCATCACTCCATTGACCCAGAGTGTTTTCTTGACTTGCATTAAAGAAAACAGCATTTTTGTTTTCTACCTTATCAGATTTTACTATGTTTTATCAAAATTTGGGGGAAAGTATTGGATTGTTGCAATTTAAAATTAGTTTACCTCTATGATGTGTGAAATGACTGTAGCAAATAAACAAAGAAAATTACTTTGTAAATGGTCATGTGTACAGGAAACAAAGAACATTCAATATTTACAAAATGCTGCAAAAGGGAAAATATTATTACCATAATCTTGATAATGTGTTATTAAAGGACAACATAGACAGAAAAAATGAATGCATTCATAAGAGAGATTTGATGGTATACGTATCTTTTGTATTATGGAACTTGCTTAATAGACAGGGAGTACAGATCCCTTTTGAACATAATCAAAGTTTATTTGGTCTTAATTTAAAAAGTACACAAAGAGGAAAAATGGCATTACTTGGCAAAAGCAGCTACGATGTGGCTTAGGAGATGTAAATGTTAGGACACAATGTCTGTGTTCTACTTTTTCTTTTCTTAGTTTAATTTAATTTTTATTGATACTTCATTTTTTGCAAATACATATTAAGAAATATTTTCAACATTCATCTATATGCATATATACATTTTTAAGTTTCAAAATTTACTTTTACTCCACCCTACCCTTCCTCCAGCAATGAACAGTCAGATTAACATTGTACATGCATATTTTTGATAAAAATGTTTAGAGATTAGTCATTTTCAGAATGAGGAATTAGGATTCAGGAAAGATACATAAGAGATATTTTTTATAAAGTTTCATCACATTCTGAAGTGTTTTTAATTTTTTTTTTGTTTGCTTTGGTTTTTCTTCTTCTGAATGGGAATAACATTGTCCATGGTAGGTCTAAAATGCTCAACCTAGCTCTCTAAACTTCTGAGAGGAGCTGTTTCCATCAAAGTTGATCATTTCATAATGTTGCTGTTAATGATACATAGTTCTCTTGGTTCTGCTCCCTTAGCTGAACATTAGATCCTGTAAATTAATCCATGCTTCTCTAGAGTCCAACCATTTCATCATGGTTGTTTATCTCATAATGTTGCTGATGTGTACATTGTTCTCTTGGTTGTACCCCCTTCACTCAGCATCAGATGCCATTTACGATTTATTATGGAACAATAATATTCCAATAGTATTCATGTACCATAATTTTTTAGCCATTCCCTCAATTTCCAATTCTTTGCCTCTACAAAAAGAGCTGCTATGAATGTTTTGAAACATATGAAAGTTTACTTTTTACATAATTTATACTTATTATATATTTATAATTTTTTGTAATTTCTTCTGTGTATATGTCTAGAATTGAGATTTCTGGGGCAAAGGGTATGAAGTTTTGAATTACTGTTTGGGCATAGTTCCTTATTGTTCTCCAGAATGGTTGGATCATTGTGCAACTGCACCAGGTAGACATCAATGTCCCATTTCTCCCACAACCTCATAAACATTGACCCATTTTTTTTTCTTATCCTTGTCAATCTGATAGTCCTAAATTGATACTTCATAGTTATTTTAATTTGTATTTCTCTAATCAGAAATTATTTGGAGCATTTTGTCATAACATTGAATATAGCTTTAATTTCTTCATTTGAAACTGACTTCATATGCTTTGATTATCAATTGCAGAATTACTTGTAGTCTTATAAATTTGAGGAAATAATCTATATATTTTAGAAATGAAACCTTTAATAGGACTCCTGGTTGTGAAAATTGTTTCCCAGCTTTCTACTTTCCTTCTGATTTTGGCAGCATTGGTTTTATTAGAGCAAAATCTTTTTTAATTTAATATAGTCAAAATCCTTATTTTACAGTTTTTGATGTACTCTGTTACTTGTTTGGTTATATATTTATTCCCTTTCCATAGGTCTAATAGATAAAAGTATTTCTTCATCTGTTAATTTATTTATGGTGTCACCTTTTATGTCTAAATCCTATATCGATTTGCCCTTATTTTTGATATAGTGTAAGATGTGGGTCTATGACTAGTTTTGCCGTACTATTTTCCATTTGTCCCCAACAATTTTTGTCAAATAGTGAATTCTTATCTCAGAAGCTAATGTCTTTGGGTTTGTCAAAGAGTAGATTATGGTAGTCACTTACCATTATTTCTTGTGAACCTATCTTGATCCACAGATCCATTATTCTCTTTCTTAACTGTTACTAGACAGTTTTGATGACTGTTGCTTTGTTTAAAAGCATAGTTTTAGATCTGGTATAGCTAGGTTACCTTCCTTTACATAATTTTTCATCAGTTCTCTTGTTATTCTTTTTTAAAATTTTATTTATTTATTTTCATCCATATGTGTTGCTATCCCCTGACCAGTAGGAGATTAATTCTGCTCAGGAGAGAAAAAGAAACACACTACACTTGGGTAGGATTGTCAGCAGGACAACTAGCAGAGTCATTTATTGGAAGTATCAATTAATTCTTGTAGAAGCAAACCATTAAATTATCATACAGGATAAAAACAGTGATGTAATTCTATTTTTGGCAGCATGTATCCTGGCAAAATGTAACCCAGGTCAAGAAGTTCAGAAATAGGGCTAACAACAAGTGAGGCTGCAAATACCACAGTTGTGTTATCAAATCCGAGTTCCATGGAATTCTGGGTTGAGGGTCACCAGAGCTTGGGTCTTTTAGCCATAACTGACCTTCAACTCTAAACTTGCTCTAGTGGCCATCAACACATATGTACATGCATATTTCCAAGTTACAAAATTTCCCTCCACTGTCCCTTCCCATCCACCTCCCATCAATAGGGAACAGTCAAGTTAGCATTTTACATACACATCTTGTTAAACATGTTTACAAATTAGTAATTTTTGGCATGAGGAAATAGGATAAAGGGAAAGTTATACATAAGATATTATTTTTATAAAGTGTTCATCAGATTCAGAATGGTATTCATTTTTTCATGTGTTTTGTTTCATTTTGTTTTTCTTTCACTGTTTGGGGATAATATTGCCCATAATGAGTTAAATACAGTTGTCCTAGTTCTGTGAATTGCCAAGAAGAGCTGCTTTCATCATGGTTGTTCATCCCATTGTTCTCTTGGTTGTACCCCCTTCCCTTAGCATCAGATCCCATAAGTTATTCCATGAATTCTCTAGAGTCCAACCATTTATGGTTTCTTATAGGACAATAGTATTCCATAGTATTAATATTTAGCCATCCCCCAAGTGATGGCTATCCCTACAAATTCCAGTTTGTTATCATTACAAAAAAAAGAGCTGTTATGAAAATTTTCGAACATGTAAGACTTTTCTCATTTTTAT
Organism: Macrotis lagotis; assembly: GCF_037893015.1. Classification (NCBI taxonomy): domain Eukaryota; kingdom Metazoa; phylum Chordata; class Mammalia; order Peramelemorphia; family Peramelidae; genus Macrotis; species Macrotis lagotis. The sequence continues at coordinate 213,223,316 of NC_133663.1, forward strand.
AATATCTTCTGGATATAGACCTAGAATTGTAATTGCTGGGTCAAAGTGTATGAACAGTTTAATGCCCTTTGGGCATAGTTCCATATTGCTCTCTAGAAAGGCTCCACCAGGAACACATCAATGTCTCAATCCTTCCACAACCTCTCCAACATTGATCATCTTCCCTCTTTCTCATCTTGGCTAGTCTTATAGGTGTGAGATCATACCTCATTGTTATTTTAATTTGAATTTCTCTAATCAATAGTGCTTTGGAACATTTTTTCATTTGATTAAATATAACTTTAATTTCTTCATTTAAAAACTATCTTTTCATATCCTTTGACCATTTATCAACTGGGTAATGTCTTGTGTCCTTATACATTTGGTGTAATTCTTTATATATTTTAGAAATGAGACCTTTATCAGAATTCTGGATTGGGAAGATTGTTTCTGTGTTTTCTGCTTTCTAGCCACACAGCTAGGTAATTCTTAAATGTCTGAGTCTGGATTTGAACTCAGGTACTCCTGAATCCAGGGACAGTGCTCTATCCACTTCGCCACCTAGCCGCAACCCCATAGTTACTTTAAATAGAATTTCTCTTCCTCTCTCTTGCTCTAGAACTTTGCTGTTCATAAAAATGTTGATGATTTTTGTGGGTTTATTTTATATCCTACTACTTTGTAAATTGTTCTAAGGAGTTTTTAAGATGATTTTCTTGATTATATATTATATATGTATAATCATCATATCATCTGCAAAAAGTGAAAACTTTGCTTCCACATTGACACTTCAGATTCCTTCAATTTCTTTTTCTTCTCTCATTGCCAAAGCCAGGATTTATAATACTTCATTGAATAATGAGTGATAATGAGCATCTTTATTTCATCACTGATTTTATTGGAACTGCTTCAAGCTTATCCCCATTGCATATAATATTTGTTGATGTTTTTAGATAGATACTATTTATTATTTTAAGGAAAACTCCATTAATATGTAAACTTTGTAGTATTTCAATAGAAATAGATGTATTTTATTAAAGACTTTGCCAACATCTATTGAGATAATCTTTTGGTTTCTGTTGGTTTTGCTACTGATATGTACAATTATGCTGAGTGTTTTTCTAAAATTGAACCATCACTACCTACATGGTATAAATCCTGCCTGTTAATGATGTATTATCCTAGTAATAATTTGCTATAGTTTCATTGCTAAAATTTTATTTAAGATTTTGCATTAATACCCATTAGGGAGATTTGTCTATGATTTTCTTTGTTTTAGTTCTTCCTGGTTTAGGTGGCAGCATCCCATTTTTGTCATAAAAGGAATTGGCCAAAACTCCTATTTTTTAAAATAGTGTACGTAGAATAGGAATAAATTGTTCCTTAAATATTTGGTAGAATTCTCTTTGCAAATCCATCTGGACCTGGAGACTTCTTTCTTAGGGAGCTTGTGCATGGTTTCTTCAATTTCCTTTGCTCAATTGAAATTATTTAAGTATTTAATTACTCTTCTGTTAATCTGGGCAGTTTGTATTTTTGTAAATATTAATCCACTTCACTCAGGTTATCCAATGTATTGGTATACAGTTTGGCAAAATACTCTGTATTATCTCTTTAATTTCCTTCTCTTTGGTGGCTAGTTCACTCTTTTTTTCTTTTTGATACTGGTAAATTGGTTATCTTCTTTCTTGTTTTTAATCATATTAATTAAAGGTTTGTCTTTTTTATAATATCAGCTCTTAATTTTATTTAGGAGATAAATGGTTTTCTTGTTTTCAATTTAATTAATCTGTCCCTTAGTTTTCAAATTTTCTAACATGTTATTTAATTAGGGATCTTTAATTTGTTCTTTTTCTAGCTTTTATAGTTTCATATGCAATTCTTTGATCTCATCACTCTCTATTTTACTCAAATAGGCATTTAGAAATATAAAACTTCCTCTCAAACTGCCTTGGTTACATCTCAAAATTTGGTGAGATGTCTCAATAGTAGCATTTTCTTCAATATAATTATTGATTATTTCTATTATTTGCTTTTTGTTCCACCCATTGTTTAAAATTAAATAATTTAGTTTCCAATTAATTTTTGTTTATCTTTTTATGACCCTTTATTACATGCAATTTTATTGCATAATTGTCTGTGGAGTATAAATTTATTATTGTCTTTCTATATTGTATTACAAGGTTTTTATTCCCTAGTATGTGGTCAGTTTTGTTATAGGTGTTATGTACTGCTGAGAAAATGATATATTCTTTTCAATCCCCATTAAATTTTCTTCAGAGATCTATCATATCTAAGTTTTCTAAGATTTCATCAACATTCTTAATTTCATTCACCTTCTTAATTTCCTTCTTGACTTTTATTTTGTCATTAGATTTATCTAGTTCTGAGAGAAGGAGGTTGAATTACCCCATTATTAAAGTTTTGCTGTCTTGTAATTCACTCAGTTTTTCCTTTAATAATTTGGAAGCTATGCCCCTAAGTACATACATGTTTAAGAATGATATACCTTCATTATGAATATTGATTTTTTCAAAGATATAGTTTCCTTCTCTATCCCTTTTAATGAGTTCAGATTTTGCTTTCACTTTATCTGAGATTAGAATGACTATCCCTGACTTTTTTTAATTTTGCTGACACATTATATCTTACTCCAACCTTTTACCTTTCCCTGTGTGTAACTGTCTGCTTCACATGTGTTTCTTGTAGAATTTGTTTTGGTTCTTCCTTTTATTACATTCTATTATCTACTATCAATGAAAAAGTTTATCTCATTCTCAATTATACTTGTTTACTAATTATGCATTTCCCTCAGTGCTATCTTTCTCCTTTTATATATTTATCTTTCCATAACTTATTTTTCCTCACCAGGGTTTTACTTCCTTTCCCCTTTAAATTTCTTTTAAAATTTGAGTTTCAGTTTATTTTCACTTATACCTTTTCCCTCCCTTTTATCAGTCACTTCTTCTTCTCTTATGTTTCCCTTCTCTGGATCCCCTTTCTCCTGGAGAGTAGGATAGATTTTTTAAGCCTAAGTGGTAATGTATCTTGTTGCCTCTCTGGACCAAATCTATTGAATAGAATTTCCTCAATGTTCATGTCCTCCCTTCTTTCTCTCTACAATTATAAATCTTTGTGCCTCTTCACCTGGTGTTATTTATCATGAAAGTACTATTAATCATACATCATCAATTAATTGCTTGACAAGCTCAAATTGTCATCAAAGTACCATCACAGATTGATTGCTTGATAGTTGATAAGCATCAGTGTCTCAAAGTCATTAAGTGCTGCTCCCTCTTCTGTCTTATTAGACAGAAAACCTTTCATGACTCTTGAATTACATCAAATCGTAATCAGTTTTTTATCTGACCCTCTTTTCAAGTACCAAGGACTTACAATTCTGATGAGTCGAAGTATCACTGAAAGCTAGCATTTCATGAACTATTTATACCCCTCCCTCCAACTATTTTTCTCCCACATATTACTGCCCCTTCCTCACCCAGGGTGCTTAAACCCTTGTTAAATAAAGTATTATTTAAATTCAATCCTGATTTAATTAACTGTAATAATTTTAAAAGGCTCTAAGTACTGAGAGACTCTGAAGGGCTCACTTGAGAATTTTACAAATGATTGCAAGTTAAGGGAGTCACTGACTTAGAAAGACCTAGTTTATCATGCCCTCATCAGAGAAAGTGTTAAACTTTGTAATCACAGGACAATTAAAGTAGGTCAAAGGATACTGAGACACAAGTTTAGACTTAACAACCCTGCTTTTCATCACAGCATTTTGTCTCAAATATAGTCATGTAATCTTGGGCATCTTTAATGGAGAGACAAAATCCAACTATATCATGACCACTGTAACTGTCAGACTGTCAGGACCTGGACTGCACTGTAACTAAAAGCCTCCCATTGAATTTCTCATCTCCCTCCTCGGGGATTTACTGCCCCTTCCCCCGCCCCCCCCCCCCAACAAAGAGACAGACATTCACTGAAGATCCTCCATTATGTTTATCATTGATCACTTCTTTGGATCTTCTCTTTTTCTTGGTGGAATCTGTAGCTTTAATATCAGTGCACAGGTTTCATTTATCTTTTGTAGGGAAAGGCTCTGGAAGCATGTTAGCTTCCCCTGCCAACTTGACCCCACCCCAGAAGTCCTACTTTTTTTAATAATCAGCAAATCATTTGTAATTATTACATATTTATAGGAATAGGTACTTTTCTTTGTTGTTATTTTGAATAAATAAGATTATACAATCTCAAAGATCCTTTTAAATTATATGTTTATAGGGGCGGCTAGGTGGTGTAGTGGATAAAGCACCGGCCCTGGAGTCAGGAGCACCTGGGTTCAATTCCGGTCTCAGACACTTAATAATTACCTAGCTGTGTGGCCTTGGTCAAGCCACTTAACCCCGTTTGCCTTACAAAAAAAAAAAAAAAAACCTAAAAAATAAATTATATGTTTATTTGCATAAATTCTAGTTTAACTAGTGAATGACGCTAAGAGAATGTTTTTTTTTTTCAGACAGGGCTGTTTCCTTATCATTAAATGAAGAGATTGAACTGATTTATTTCTACACTCCAAAACTTTATCATGCTATTAAGTTCTTTAAAGGCAGAAACTTGATGTCTCACTTAAAAGAGATACTTCGTATGTCATTTAAACATTGTTTCTCTTCCAGTTACAAATATTTCTTGTAGTACATTTTACTGTACTATGACCATCACATTACTTATTTGCTTAGGTTATAGGAAAATGTGTGTATATGTCTTTTTTAAATAAAAGAGAGGAAAAAATTCAGTTTATTTGATTTCCTTACAGACAATTAAAAGTTAATTATATTTATGTGAACCACTATTGCAACTAACTATGTTATTAATTGGTTTTAATGATATATGATGTACATTGAACTTCAACATAATGGAAAGAGTACAAAAAATTAACTACTTAAGAAAAAGAAAGATGTGTAAAGGTTATATGAAGAAAGGAAATCTTTCCACTTTGAATAATGGAAAACATTGAACCAAGTTAAAAGAGCAATAGTAATAATTTGGTCAAAGGGTGGAAGAAAGATGAAAATAACTTGAACCCTGATATTTTTTAGACTTCTGAAAGCAAAAGAGTATAGTAGGGCCGGCTAAGTGGTGCAGTGGATAAAGCACCGGCCTTGGAGTCAGGAGTACCTGGGTTCAAATCTGGTCTTAGACACTTAATAATTACCTAGCTGTGTGGCCTTGGGCAAGCCACTTAACTCCATTTGCCTTGCAAAAACCTTAAAAAAAAAGAGTATAGTAAGAGGTGAAAGAAAATCAACCCATTGGGGTAGCAGAAGCAGACATTACCTGCAAAAGAAAAAAGATACTGAAATTGAGTCAAGGATTAGCTTTGATAAGCTTGTTATTTTTTGCAGTATATTAGGAACCACTAAATAACTTCTTCTTAGAGTGTGTTTGGTTAGGAGTTTGAAGGGTTCAAACTTCTATTGTAAAGCAATTTATTAAATTTGGAGGAAGCTAAGTAGTGCAGTGAATAGAGTACCAGTCCTGGAGTCAGGAGGACCTGAGTTCAAAATCCAGCCTCAGACACTTAATAATTTCATAGCTATGCATACTGGGCAAGTCACTTGACCTCATTGCCTTAAATAAATAAAATTTTTAAAAAATTGGTTGAGATCTAAGGCGTATTACATGTTTTATCTATCTATCTATCTATCTATCTCTGCCTCCCTTTCTATCTAGTTGAGTGGGTTACTTTATTAGATGATTAAAGTTATATATTAATGCATATGCATATATGCATATAATACACATAAAATATACATAAGCCAATATATGCATCACATATGAGCATTTTTAAATAATGACAGCAGAATAGGACTAAATAATGTCTTTAGAAGTCATATTTATTTTCAATCTATAATCTTATCTCTTATGCTTGCATATGCATGACTGCTGAATATAGTTATCTTATGTTAAAATACTTTGAATATATATAGCATGCGTAAAAATTAAAGAGGTGATGTTATTAAATAAGTATTATCTCTTAAAAACTCAAAGTCATCCAGCATGGGACTAATTAAAAAATATATTGACCTAATATAAAGGCAAGTAATAGATGTGATAATAAATTTAATATGCCCTTCCTCTACATTCTTTTCTGTATTTTATTTTAATGGGAATGTGCAAGTGTGAAGGAAATTTTAATGCATTAGCTATAGGAAAAGCTTGTTTTTCTCTTAAGCTATTGCTATATAAAGCCATAGCAAAAAGCATCAGTTAGTAAGAGGATAAAATGTTGTTTGTCAGGGTGGGGTCAATGAGATTTAATTTAATGAAATCTAGAAAATTATGCATAAAGTTAATTCACCTGTCCATAGAGAGGTATTCATTGTTATTGCTGAGATATAATCCCTCAAATCCTTGAGTTAAGAATACTGTAAATTAGTTAGTACTCAAAACAGAAGATATGGTTTTGATGCAGAAGTGTAAAACACCTGGGGAAAAGATGAAAGGAATATCACTGTTAGGTTAATTTAAAGATAGTATCTATGGATTTCCCCCCATTTATAATGTTTCCAGAAAAATTCTGTTTTTTTTTTCCCTTTTTCCTCTTCTTTTGTATATCTTCAAACAAATATTTCCTTTTTAAAATAATTTTGATGTGTTTTCCAATATATATGTGATTAGATCGAATGTCTATTGAAACTGATCTATCAACACTTACATTTTAAGAATATATCAATAATAGGCAATGTACTCCATTCAGTATCAAATAGGAGAAGCGAAGTACTATCTGCTGTATTTGAGTAATTGCATGAAGTACCTGAATCTTACAAGTGCTCCAGAACAATATCCAAGTTTTGAAAAACATAATGTGATTGGTCAATATCCACTCAGAAAACACACCTGAAAAGAACGCACCAACAAGTTAAACTTTTCAGATATTAAGAACTCATTAAATTTGAAGAGAACCAAAACAGTTAATTAAACAACATAAATGACAAGAAAGATTTTTCCTCTTTACATAAGAATACTTTTTCATATACAAGGAGTTGGAGAAGAGAAATGGTGAGAAAACATGCCCAGAACAGTTCACACCTTTCTTGCTACTGCTTTATGCTGACTTATCTCCATTGTGACAGCTTCTATCCATTAGCACAGTATATCAGCCTTTAATTATTTGCTGACAAAGATTATCAACTCTTTGTACTGATAACTGCATACACAAACTTAAGCTCTTTTTTTATTCAAATCTTCCAAAAAATCTTGTACTCTGGAAACTAGCTGGAACTGGTGGGTATTTAATTAACTGTCTTTTAAGAGCATTTGTTCCTGTAATTACACTAAATACAACTTAAATTTTATTTCAGATGATTTTTTTTGAGTCTGACTAGAATCACTCTGTCCTTCGATTATATTTTTTTTCTTATCTATTCATTTCAATATTAACTATACATAAAATACTCAACTGTTCACTGAAAGTATTATATGGAACAAATCAATCAAATGTAAAAATGTAGTTGAACCTTCTTTAAAATATGGGGTTAAATGAACAGAATCAGAAGAAAATTATACATATGCAAAACAGCATAGGGTGATGATCAACTATGCTGGACTTGTTCATTTCAGCAGCACAACAATCAAAGAAAATTTTAAAATATATGATGGAAAATACCATCATATCCAGAAAAAGAACTATGGCATTTAAATGAAGAACCAAGCTTTTTATTTTCAATAATATATTGTAATATAGAAATTACCTCTAACCAGAACTTCAGGTGACTTGAACACTATGGAAGAATCAAAAGTGTACCAGACTGTATTTGGTATAAGAGATCCAGGGAAAAATGATAATTCAATTCCTTCTCATCTACCTAAGGACAGTGCTGTAAATGAAATAAAATAAACAGAGTTTGAGATATACAAATACAATAATCATAAATTTACTTTTAGAATGGAAATGTTTATATAATCTTCTTTTTATAATGTACCCATTTAGTTATTAACTATGTTTAAAATAATTAAACATCTCTCTTGGCAAGGAGATTGTTACAGAGAAATCTCAAATTATTACTATTATTTTATCTTCCTAATGTTACATAGGACCTTTTCCCTCAAAGCAAACACAGTATATCCTTTCAGAATTCTTTAAACCATTAGAACATCTTAGATGAGTTCAAATTTCCAACATATATTTTAATTCCAATATAATAAACAATAGGAAGAATAACCAGGAATTCAAGTAAATTAACATATTATTTATTAAGTTTTGCATAATAATTTTTCCATTATTATTTCTTACATTATTTAGAAATATTTGGAATCTTAGCGATGGTCTTGGAATTTGAGATTTTACTTTCATTATCCTGACAAAAATAATCAGATATTAATTTTAGGCAAATAGTTTATATGTTCATTAGAGATAACCAACTAATTATAAATCTACTAAAACATTACACATAACTGATATTCTTTCTTTCACATCTTACTTATGGACTCCATACACACATCAACAGAAAACAATGCAAAATCAGGATGTACTTTCTGATATACTGTTTCCCTGTTTGCAATTTACATGAGGGAAGAAATCTGCAATTTTTAGACTTCTTTAAAATTAAACATATAATTCCTAACTTACATGAAACATAAGATTTTGATGCTAACATTTCATTCCCTTATAACAAAATAAGCAATGAAAAAAAGAAAATGAGAATTCCTAAGGATTTAATCTTATGCTAATTTTTTTCAAAACTTCAATTAATTCTTATGCATCCTAATAATGCTAGACAATGTTACAAGGTTTCAAACTGAAACCATAATTTTCTTAGGCTACAAATGTAATAACAAGGTTAGTTTACAAGTGAAATTTTATCCTCTAGGATCCCACCAATAACCCAGGGTTGAATGGCTTGCTTAAAAAATGGCAATGGTGATACAAAATTTGGGGGTATTTTATAAAGAAAAACCTGAAGAATAATAAAAATTGAATTGGGTAACCAATGAGATTTCAAATAGATGACATTGTTTTAAAACATGATTCTCTTGGGGCAGCTAGATGATGCAATGGATAGAGCACAGGTCCTGGAGCCAGGAGTATCTGAGTTCAAATGTGGCCCCAGATACTTAATAATTAACTAGCTGTGTGGCCTTGGGCAAATCACATAAACCCATTGCCTTGCAAAAACCTAAAAAAATATGATTCTCTCAAAACTTATATTTGTCTTCTTAATAACACATATAAATTCCCAAATTTGTTACAGAACTTCTAAATACTTTGAAATGAAAGGTGTTATAATTACTCTCTGCTTTAGCATTTTCTTTTTTAACCACAAGGGGGAGATATTTCCTATCAAAGCCTTCTAATCCTCTTTTTTTGTCTCTTTAAGTGACTAGAGAGCAAGTTCAAAGGAGGAGAATCTAGCACCTATTTTCCAGTATAACTGAAACAATAAGTGACAATTTTTGCAGTTTCCTAAATCCAAGAGAATACTTAAAGTCTTAGGATGATTATGGTTGTTTCTCAGGTATTTTGCAGAGGTATAAGACAAAGCTTATAACTTATACCCATTCAAATGTAAAACAGTGATGGAGCTCAGTAAACAATAAGGAATTATTTCAGAGCTGAATTATGCCCACACACACACACACACAAACACAAACAGGGGAGTTTTATACAAAGACATAAACACAGAGACAATTCTTTTTTTAAAATAATTTTACAGAGGTTATATTTATTTTGAGTTTTCAATCTTTCCCCAAATCTTGCTTCCCTCCATGTACCACCCAAAGAAGGCAGTTTGCTAGTCTTTACATCATTCCCATAGTATGGATTAATCTAAGTTGGATGTGATGAGAGAGGAATCATATCCTTACAGGAAGAAACATGTAGTATGAGATATAGCAGAATTACATAATAAGACAACTTTATTTTTAAACTAAAGGCAACAGTCCTTAGTCATTGTTCAAACACCACAATTCTTTCTCAGGATACAGATGGTATTCTCCATCATAGACACCGCAAATTTGTGCCTGCTTGCTGCCCTGTTGGTATAAGCAAGTTCATTAAGGTTGATCATCACCCCCATGTTGCTGTTAGGGTGTATAATGTTCTTCTGGTTCTGCTCATTTTGCTCAGCATCAATTCATGCAAATCCTTCTAGGCTTCTCTGAATTACCATCCATCCTGGTTTCTAATAGAACAAAAGTGTTCCATCACATACATATACCACAGTTTGTTAAGACATTCCCCAATTGGTGAACTTTCCCTCAGTTTTCATTTCTTTGGCACCACAAACAGAGCTGCTATGAACATTTTTGTAAAGGTGATGTTTTTACCCTTTTTCATTGTCTCTTCAGGGTATAGACCCAATAGGGGAATTGCTGTATCAAAGTATATGCAAAATTTTATTGCCCTTTGGGCATAATTCCTAATTGATTTCCAGAAAGGCTGGATGAATTCACAGCTCCACCAATAATGTATGTGTCCCAAATTTCCCACATAATTTTCAACATTGAACATTGTCCTTTCTAGTCATATTGGTCAAGGTGTGAGGCAGTACCTCAGAGATGTTTTAATTTGAATTTCTCTAATAATTAGTGAATTAGAGCAATTTTCACTTGATTATGGATTGCTTTGATTTCTTCATCTGAAAATTGCCTTTGCATATTCTTTGACCATTTGTCTATTGGGGAATGGCAAGACAATTCTTTATGTAGGTTTCAAATTAACAAAGATGAGAGATCTAGACACCCTGATCAGCACAGGAATCTCAAAATATAGAAACATTCTCCCATCTCTCTAGGCCAGTGGAGAGGTATGAAAATATGCAATTGATGTTTAAATACACATATCCACACAGACACAAACATAAACACACACATATGATTAATTTTTGGATCATGTCATCTAACACTAATCAAAATTTCTTTAGAATAAATTAAAACTTCTTGAGAAACCTCATATACATTAAGATTTTAAAATAACCTATAAATTTAAAAAAAAGTCATTTAGTTACACCACTACAGAGATATTAGTTATTAGCATGAGCTTAATTAAAATGAAATCTGAATTTCCTAGATACAGAAAATGTTGTCTTCCTTTTTTCCTTTTCTTTTTTCTTTTTAACTAATTGATCATGAGGCAAGTCAATCAATCTGCTTGCTTCCCGTTTCCAGTCTCAAAGGTGGACCCTCATAGACTGGAGCTCATACATTTAGGGCAAGGAAAAGACCATTCATCCAGCCCCCCTTCTCCCCATCCTAGGAGGAATGTATGAGGGCCTTCCCTATTTCTAAGCTATGGGCCTAGAAGAATTTTTCATTGTGGGGGGAGGGGGAGATTTTTCCATCCAGCTGGGACAGAGGATAAGCTTTTATAGTCTTAAAAAGGTGAAAACTCTTTTCTCCCCTCCCTCCCCAACAGGAATTCTGAAAGTGCAGGGGCTGCAGAGAGGAAGAAAGTGTTTTACTGTATTCTCCCTTCTGAGAGACAGAGACAGAGAGAGAGAGAGAGAGAGAGAGACAGAGACAGAGACAGAGACAGAGACAGAGGGAGACAGAGAAAAGCACAGGTTGAGTCATAGGTGAGCAGCTGTCTTCCATGAACCAAGCCAACCAGATCTATAAAGACTTCCCCAGCTAACTGCGCAAAATTTTGCCAATCTTCCTAGGGGGCCAAAGACATTGATTGGAATTTTAGCTGGGTAAAACCTGTTACAAAGTGATTTCTGGCATTCCCAGAAAGAGCCACAGCACTACCCCCCTCAAAAGTAGGAGTGTCTAGTAATGTCAGGCCTCCTAAGGGTCATACCCAACACAGCAGACCTCTCACAGGTCATGCCCAACATACACACCCCACAAAACAGAGTTTTCTCTATGACTGGCTCACAGGATATACCACCTCCCCAGCCACCCCTGAAGTGAAAAAAAAGAGCAAATTAAGTAAGAAGGTTTTGCTAAGTCCAGTCTGGTCTGATCTGGGAAAGACAGTCTAGTTCAGAGTTTCTCTCACTTCTTAAATGTCCAAGTAGATCCAGAGAGCTTCCTTGGGTTCTGTATTTCTGATGAAGAATCTCTACTTGACCCAGGAACTCAGGTGTTTTGCTAAGGTCATAAAAGCATGAACACAGCTAGTGTCTGTAATTCTCCCTGTCTTTCTGCAAAATTTGTACTCAGGTTTTACAGGTTTGCCCCTCATCTAGGCACTGAGGGCAAAAAGGGAATTTCCTTCCACCTTATGTGAAGAGAATCAGGTAGAGGTTTAAAGACTGAGATCAGGATACAAATTTTACATTGATCCATGAAACAATAAGAGCAAATTTACATTTCAAGAGTAGGGAACTTGCTTCCATTTATAAGAATTTAACAGCATTTAAGATTTCAAATTTTGTATCTGCTACATTCAGAATTCTCTACATCTTTTCTCTGCATCAACAATATCATTAAGGGTAACTAGGTGGCACAGTGGATAAAGCACTGGACCTGGAGTCAGGAGTACCTGGGTTCAAATCCTATCTCAGACACTTAATAATTACCTAGCTGTGTGGCCCTGGGCAAGCCACTTAACCCCATTTGCCTTGCAAAAACCTAAAAAATCCCCAGTATCATTAATATGGATCTATGCTTGGCATGGTTATAAATGTAGAGACTATTTAGATTGCTTTCTATTGGGGGTGGGTAGGAGTGGGAGGCAAGTGGGAGAGAAAAATTTAAAACTCCAAACCTTGCCAAAAAAGAGATTGGTAAATACTACTATTGTATGCAGTTGAAAAAACAAACAAACAAATAAATGAATGAATGAATGAATGAATAAATATATCTATAAATAAATCGACAAATAAATAAAAGACTAATTTAAAAACTGATTTATTAAGAATTATTTAGCTTTTCTCAACAATAAAATGATCCAAGAAAATTCTGAAGGTTGATTAAAAACTTAATGGAGTCTCCAAAGAAAGAACTAATGGAGTTTGAATGCTGATATTTTCTTCCTTTTTTTTATAGGAGAGGATTTTTGTGTTTTCTATCATAGCATGACCTACATGGAAATATGATTTTCATGATTATAGCTGTGAAACTTGTCAAATTCTTTGCTTTCTCAGTGGGGGGAAGGGAGGGGAAGAGAGCATTTGTTACTCAAAAATAAAAACTAAAGCTCAATTTGCTTTGATATGGAATTTAGAAAAAATACTAAAGGAAAAAAGCTGGAAAAAGAGAAGATGCTGGGTTAGGTGATGTAGAGGAACAGTGGGAAAATTATCTCACATAATTAGCAGTTGTACCTAGAAATCCATATAGAAAATAAAAGGAGAAAGAGGTTAGAGGATTTAACAATAATTAAATCTCACTCTAATGCAAATTGGTCAAAAAAAAGCCTTGAAAAAACAAATACTCATAGTTGTGTATAAAATTACATAAAATAAGAATAAGAATAAGAATAAGAATAAATAAAATAAGAATAAATAAAATAAGAATAAGAAAGGAAGAGGAAAAAGCAAAGTCCCCAGAAAACAAATTCTTATTAAGAATCTCAAATATTTATTGAACTTTTTTAGTTGCAGATGACAGGAGTCCTAAAAAGTAGCCCCTAAAATTGGGGAAGAACTGAACATGTTTTGAAATTTTACTGAATTTACTATGAAAAATAATAATGTAGATGCTTTCAGAGGAGCTCCAAAAGATGTATAAAAATAATGAAGTGAGACTAGTAGAACTAGGAGAATAATTTATACAGATTTTTTTAAAAGAAAATATATGTACAACATGTGTATACAGACTATATAATTATATATTTGGGAATAGTTAATGAAATGATGGCACATAAATGTAATTGTATATTATTGTACTATAAGAATATAATACAATTATTAAAGAGAACCATAGAAAGACTTGAATAACTGAATAAACTGAACCAAGAAAACAATATAAAATAAAAATATCAATTTGAATGCAACGAAAAGATGCCCTCGAATGAATTGTAGATGCAGTAAAGCAAAATATTTTAAGTCTTCTATGAGTACTTAAGGAAATATAAATAAAACAGTATTTCCTCAAAATTAAAAGCTTTATTTTTTTCCAAATTCAAAACCTTAATACTTTAAGTATATTCCCTGTGGTAAATTTATTTTAGAATGTAGAGGAGTTACATAGGTTAGGCAGGCATTCATGGGTTATGATCTTTATCATTGGAAGAAATCCCCACACTGATTACATAGATATAATGATAATGTGTTGGCTAGGGAACTGGGCATGGGGATTCGGGGATAATTCTCTATCAGATATTTATTAGCTCTGTTACCCTGGAGAAACCATTTAACTTATATGTTTCTCAGTATAGTCATCTATAAAGTAAGAAAGTTAACTCATTCTTTTAGCTCTTCTCATACTGTATATCTATGATTTATAAATCATAAATGGGTATGATTTATGAGACATATTTACAAACTCACGATGCAAAAATCATAAATCAATTTCAACTAAGTCAAGAAACTTAGCAAATAAGGAACTTCAAAGCTAACATAAGCTACAAGAACTTAATATTGATGAAGAACTCACATTTATATAGTGCTCTGAGCACTAAGTAAAAGCAAGTATTGTCTTTATTTTTCAGATAAGGAAATTGACACAAAGTAATTTACTTGCCTATATTTATCTAGAAAAATGTCTGAGATAGAAATTGAACTCAGGTCTTTAGGATGTTTCGTCCAGCACTCTAATCACTGTGTCACCAGCTGTCCCTAGGACTATGACAACTTATTAAACTCTCTGGCATTTTAATTTCTTTATGGGTAAAATAAAATGATCTCTCTAGACCAATTTTCAGAATTCTTAAGGTTGTATTTCTAAGAGAAAAGAAACATTATATATAAATTAAAAGCTTTGGCATCTTCACTGAGTTCCCTAATACAAATCATTTAGCAATTTCAAATAACTTGCATGCTAAGAAATTAATAACTTAATTTAAATAATGCATGACACTGAAAGATCAGTATAGAACTTTACCATGTTCTTATGCAATCAAATTTTTCATGTATACCATGGTATTTAATTGAAGATTAATACTTGCAGGAATTTTTTTAGATTATTAAATTCTGCTACTTATTGTGTAGATATGATTTGAGTAAATCTTCATTTTCCTCAGAAAACTTGGGTAATTTTATCTATGAATATGACAAATGATTTTTTTGAAAAAAATGAGGATGGGGAATAAGGAAAATGTATACATTAGCATAGCCACTACTAACATCATCCTAAGATTTCTAGAAAACATAAAAATAAATATTGGCTATGCATTTCTAGAAAACATTAATATACATATGGCCATATTCTTTCTTATATTTTTGGAAATTTTTTTTTGTTTGTAAGGAAAAGGGATACCTTTATAGTTGCAGAATGTTCAGACTAGAAGAGATCTTACCCTTCATCTAGTTCAAAGTTTTCACTTTACATAAAACTATAGCATAGGGAGAATTGATTTACACATACAAACATACATCAAATAAGTTTTCAAGCTAGTGCTTGAACCAAGCTTTCCCAATGCACAATGCAACGATTGTGCCTCACCTCGTCCATTTTTTTATTCTAATTCCTAAATGATGGAAAGCATTTTATTTAACTTACTGGCTATACTTAGAAAGCCAGCATATGATTGCAGAAAGTATAATGAATTTGAAATGTAAAGACTGTGGGGAATGACATGACTGATGTTCAGATTCTGGTTCTGTCACTTATTATCTCTATAATGAAATTCAAATCAGGTCTTTCCTCTAGCATCTATTCTTTATTTGAAAATAGTTGGGGTTAAATACAATGCTATCCAAAGTTCCTTGAAACTTGAAATCAAAGATGTTATTACCACCCTTCAGATATGACAACTTTGTATTTCTCTCTATTAAATTATCATTTGATCTTCAAATTATTTTGAGAATTATTTCATCTACTTCAACAGGAAAAGAGAGAAAAGTTTTGCATGGTTCATGCTTTCAAATTGAATTCACTGAATTTAAACATATTTTTAATTATAATTTAATTATGAAAGTCACAGTGTTTCCCAACTTAATCAATAATTTTACTGCTAATTCTGATGGATATCTATTTATATAAATGTGACTGAAATGAACATTTAGGGATCAATAGTCATTTCTACATTATGCATATGGAAACTATGTTCTGTGTTTTATTTTCACAACTACTGTTGCTTGTGTATGCCTCTCAATGTGTCTTGATACAAAATAAATTTTTATTGGTAGGTTTTGTACCTAGGCATAATTTATATATTAAAGTTTGTGTCTGTGTATAAACACATATGCATATGCATGTATGCATGTAGGCATATATGTAGATATATATGAATGTTTGTTACAGAGGTTATAGCAACCAATCAAGGAATGCTCAATACTCAAATACTAGAAAAATTATGAACAATATAATAGAAAATTATTCCATAAAATTAATTTTCTTTTAGTATTTGTTTGTACAAAAATCAAGAACCTTTAAGTTCCATTAAACTGTAACACCTCTAAGTTTTCTAGTTTCATTTAAGATAAAGATTTCAAGATTTATATGATTAATTTTCTCTAATACTATATAGATTTATTGGTCATTTCACACAATGATATCAATGGATATCATTAAATAGACATCAATATCAAGTTAATATTAATATTAAATTTAATAGTGCTTTAAATATCAGATGATTATTTGCATTTTCACAACTTTCTACCATTATTAGACAATTTTATATTTTGTATTTAATTTGACTTTTATTCTATCAAGCTCAAAGAATTAATTGTCAACTGTCCAGTCTACTGATAATAATGTTGGAACTTTGTAAGTTAAACAAAGAAGGAGGCAAGATGGTGGTATGAAGCTAGGAAGCTCCTGGAGCTTTTCCCAGACAAGTTTAGATGAAGCCTCTAAACAGATCCTAAATTGATTGAATTTATAAACAGAGTGAAGCAAATGTTCACCTTAGCAAGATGTCTTGGTGGACCTTCAGTAATCTAACATAGATAGGGGATCTGGGAAGTCAGTGGGAGACTTTTAGCCACAGGGCAGCTCAGGTCCTGGCTCAGCAGGATAGCGGTATATAGCAGGTCAGCAGTGAGGATCCTAAGACCAGCTCAGAGAACAAGGTTTGCACCCTGGAATGCTAGTACAGAGTTGAGCTAGCCTGATGCAAAGAGCAAACCATGAGCACCAGAAAAGTCAAAGCAGTAAATTCAGGTACCAGACCCTTAGAACCAAGCACAAAAATTTTGGGAGTATGACTGGCATTCCACTAACAAAGATCAACTATAAGAATGAGCAAAGAAAACCAAAAAGAATGCTAAACTTAGAAAGCAATTACTCTGAAAGGGATGATAAAAAGGCCATATCAGAACATGAAAATAGTGACAAACTGCCTACATATGAAGTGTCAAAGTATTATAAATTGGTTTCAAATCCAAAAAAGACTTCTTGTAAGAACTCAAAAGAAAATTTCAATATAAAAGAAGAAAAACTGAGAAAAAAATGGGTCATATAAGAGAATTATGAAAAATTACCTGAAGAAAATTATATCTTAAAAAGTAAAATTGACAATCTGGGAATGTAAAATATCTCCCTTAAAAGGAAAAACTGAAAAAGGAAACACAAAAATTTACTGAAGAAAATAAAATCCTCAAAATTAGAATTGAACAATTGGAAACAAATGATTCTAGGACACACTAAGATTCCATCAAATAAAACCAAATGACTGAAAAAAAGTAAGAAAATATCAACACCTCTTAGGGAAAAGATGACCAAATTGGGAAATTTATTTAGGAGAGAATAAATTGTGATTTATTGGTCTACCTGAAAGCCACATTCAGAAAAAAAAAAGCCTAGATAATATATTGCAGGATATCAAGGGAAACAGCCCTAATATCTTACACGGAGAAGATAAAATTGCCCTTGAAAGACTCCATAGATCACTCCCAGAAATATATCCAAAAATAAAAACTCCAAGGAATATTTTATTAAATTTGGTAATTATCAGCTATCTACAAAATCTTGCAAGTTGCCAAAAAATAACAATTTAAATATCAATAAGCCACAGTAAGAATTACTCAGGGCTTATCAGCTATAACTTTAAATAATATTCTGAAAGGCAAAGGAGCTTGGGTTCCAACCAATAACAAACTACCTCTGCAAAATTTAGCGTATTCTTTCAGGGAAAGAGATGGACTTCAACAAAACAGAGAAATGTCTTACCAGATAGAATGACCAGAACTGAATAGAAAATGTGATATTCAAATATAAGACTCAAGAGGTACTTAAAAAGATGAATCAGAAGAAAAAATACTGTTACTCATTTAGATCAAATGATCTACCTTCATTTCCTTGACTGATTCTTAATGTCTCACTAGCCCCACTTTATTCTTCAAAGAATTATTTTCTTCAGGTAGTTAATGTATTTCCTTTTACATTTGTTTAATTCTATTTTTAAAGGAGATTTTATCATTTTGTATCTTTTTCATTGTCCCATTTGTATTTTTAAAGAATTTCTTTTCTTCATTTAATTATTGTTCATTCTAGTGCAAGATGTAGAATTTCTCTTGCATTTCTTTTCCCATTTTTTCTATATGATTTTTAATGTTTTTATCTCTTCCAAGAAGACTTTTGGTGTTGTGAACCAATTCAAATTCTCCCTTTCAGCTTTACATGTTGTGCTTTCTTTGCCAACCTCTGAGGCTGTGTTTTGCCTATCCTTATCTCCATTGCAATTCTCTATAATGTGGGCTTTTGCCTCACCTTTCTTACTATCTGAGTTTTGTCAAAAGGCACTGTCCCAAATTTCTTGTGTTGAGGAAAAGTTATGCTTGCAGACTTTCAGAATTGAGAATCCTATTGGCTTGTTAACTCTACTGGACCATTTGCATTGAGAACACTAGTGACTTTCTCACTTAACTGGCCTTGTAGAATGCCAGCAGGTTTTTCACTGAGCTTTGATATTAGAGTTTAGGAATCCCAAAGGCTTGCTTTCTGGCTAGATCCATCTAACTGACTGAATGGGGATCTAGGCTACCTGTTTTGGAGATCTTCCAGCTGACCTGCTGTGCTGTTGGCCTGGTGATCCCAGGTTCCAGGGGCCTCCACTGAAGAGTTCTCCTTAAGCTAAGAACCTCCAGTGGGTTCCAATCATGTCATGTTGCTTGCCATGGGCAAACTCCCACTCAATCCAAAACAAATCTTGCTGCAAAATGTTCCATTCTTGCTACAGAATACATTTAGAGTCTTATTAATGTTGTTTCTGTGGAAGACTTGGGAGACATTAGAGAAATTCCTGACTTTTCTCTGCCATCTTGGATCTGTTCTCTCCTCTCCCTGTTGGGACAAATTTCTAAACAAAATTGTGAATGTACTTTTTCCCCTCTTTGAGCTAATCTGTTGTAAATAAATTTCACTTATAGCTCACATGCTCCCTTTTATCCCATTAATTTGACTCAATTCTCTATATATGTTAGAAATAAAACATTTAAGGGATAGCTAGGTGGCGTAGTAGATGAAGCCCCGGCCTTGGAGTCAGGAGTACCTGGGTTCAAACCTGGTCTCAGATACTTAATAATTACCTCGCTGTATGGCCTTGTGCAAGCCACTTAACCCCATTTGCCTTGCAAAAACCTAAAAAAAAAAAATGAAATGAAACATTTATCAAAACCTATAAATGTGAAAATTGTTTCCCAGGCTTTTGTTTTTCTTCTAATCTTGGAAGAATTGGTACTATTAGTGCAAAGACATTTTCATTTAAAAAATCATCCATTTATGATTTATAATATACTCTATTTCTTATTTGGTCATAAATTCATCCTCTTTACATAGATTGGACAGATAGAGTATTTCTTCTCTTTTTTCTGTTTTTTTTTTCAAGGCAGTGGGTTTAAGTGACCCGATCAAGGTCACAGAGCTGGGTAATTATTAAGTGGCTGAAGTTTGAATTAACGTACCCCTGACTCCACCTAGCTGCTCACAGATAGAGTATTTCTTGATCTATTAATTGACCAATGGTATTGCTTTTTATATTTAAATCCCTTACCTATTTTGATGTTTTAGATTAGGGGGTGAGATGTGGACCTATGCCTAGATGTTGCCACACTATTTTCTAGTTTTCCTAAATATTTTTGTTAAATAGTGAGTTCTTAACCCAGATGATTATGACTTTGTCTTTGTCAAATAATAGTTTGCTATAATTATTTTCCATTGTTTCTTTTGGTAACCATGCTAAAAAATTGTATAGTTTTACATCTGGTACAACTAGATCATTTTCCTTTATTTTTTTCATCAGGTCCTATGAAATTCTTGACATTTTGTTGCTCCACATAAACTCTGTTACTATTTTTTTTCTAGTTCTATAAAATAGATATTTGATAGGAGATTGATATGACACTGAATTAATAATTTAATTTGTGCAGAATTGTCATTTGGATTATATTAGTTCAAAACAACCATGAGCAATTGACATTTTTTCATTTATTTTGAAATGAATTGACAAATGTTAAAAAAAAAAACCATGCAAAGACATATCAGATAAGGAAATCAAAGCTTTATGTAGTTGCATGAAAAATTGTTTTAAATCATTATTGATGAGAAAAAATGCAAATTATAGCATCTCTGAGGTACCACCTCATACTTCCCAGATTGTCCAATATGACTAATATGGCAAAAATGGTAATGATCAATGTCAGAGGGGATGTGGAAAATCTGGAACACTAATGCATTGTTGGTGGAGTGGTGAACTGATCCCACCTTTCTGGAGAGCTATTTGAAATTATACCCAAAGGACAATAAAAATGTGCATACTCTTTGAGCCAGCAATACCACTATTAGAACTGTACCCTAAAGAGGTCATGAAAAAGGGTAAGAATCTCACATATACAAAAATATTCATAGCAGCTCTCTTTGTAGTGGTAGCGAATTGGAAATTGAGGGTATGCCCAAAAATTGGGGAATGACTTTACAAATTGTGGTATATGTACATGAAAGAACACCATTGTTCTATAATAAATCATGCGGGACAGGATTTCAGTATATCCTGGAAAGACTTGCATGAATTCATGCTCAATGAGATGAGTTTAATTCTGATATCTCTAATATTTAATTTCTTCCCTTTGGATCTGATTTTTCTATCACAAGGCATTCAATTGTTGAACTATACATATCATGCATGCCAATGCAAAGCCTATATCAGATTTTTGGGAGGGGGAGGGAAAAATATTGCAAAACTTTGCAAAAAAGTGATTGGTAGAAAATTTCATCATATGTAAATGGAAAACAAATTATTTATGTAATTAAAAAAGACCAGAACTGAACAGAATTAAATATCCAAATATAAGTCTTAAGAGTTACATGAAAAGAGACAAACAAATAGGAAAAAAAAATTATAGTCAAGTACATTAAATTGTATACAACCCTATAAGGAAAGAAATGAAACATAACTCTTGAGAATTCTATTTCTCTTAGAATAGTTAAAATGTTGAATATAGTTAAAGAGACTTTATTTAGAGGATGTGGGAGTGGTTAGTTCTTGTCTTTCCATTGAAAAGGATCAAGATGACATCACTGTTTGAGAAAAGCAGCCCAGATGAAAAGCTGGGGTGTTTACTCAATTTGCATGTCTCAGTTTCCTTTGACCTACTTTAATTCTGTCTTGCTCATAAAGCTTAGCATTCTCACTGGTGAGGGCAACCTATGCTGGGTGATTCTAACCCAATGTCTCCCATACCCAACAATCTAAGGAAAATTTCTGAAGAGAGACATTCAGTGTCCAGTACTTAGAATTCTTAAAGACTCTATAGTTAATTGAATCAAAAGTGATTTTAGGGGCACAGAATGGGAACCTATTTAGAAGGGTTAGACATAAGAAGATTAGGAAGAGATCATGTTCTTAATCCATACTGCAGTTGACAAAGTTTTAAGTACCAGGGGTGAAGGTGGGAGAGAGAATGTTGGGGAGGGTACAAAATGGTTGATGAAATGATTTGGCTTTGCATGAACTTTTAAATCATGAAGATAGTATGTTCATGGAGAGTACTTAAAAAGGAAATAAGGTATAAAGTGAATATGACTCATGAGAAGTGTATGTCTGAATGAGACTGAATAGGACAAGGTACTTAATGATTATGAGACAATGCTAGTTATCAATCAATCAAGTAAAAAATCAACCAAAAATTAATTGGAAATTAATTAAATTGATTTTAAAGAATTATAAATCAAACTAGAAATCATAGGGAAAAAATCTATTATTTCATCCAAGAAAGTGATAAAAATGACGCAGTATACCAAATTTATGAGAATCAGGCAAGGCAGATTTTAGGGGAAATTTTATATCTCTAAATGTTTAAATGAATAAAAGAAAAAATCAATTAATAGTGTATACAACTAAAAAAAGCAAAACAAAAGTACAAATTAAAGCCCCCCAACTAAATACCAAATTAGAAATTCTGAAAAAAGGGATAGATTAATAAAACCGAAAGTAAGAATCATTGATCTAGTAAATAAAACCAAGAGTGTTTTTTTCTGAAAAAACAATAAAATAGATAAACCTTTGATTAATTTGATGAACAAATTGCCAGTATCAAAGACTAAAAGGTTAAACTAAGCTCCAATGAGGAGGAAATTAAAGAGATAATATGGAACTATTTTACCAAACTATGCAATAAATTTGAAAACCTGAGTGAAATGTATGAATATACAAAATTACTAACTACCCAGATTAACAGAAGAAGAAATAAAATATTTAAATAATTGCATTTCAGAAAAAGGAATTGAAGAAACCATCAATAAATTTCCAAGAATAGTCTCCAACTCCAGAAAGATTTACAAGTGAATTCTACCAAACATTTACAATATAAACTATTTTTAAAAATAGAAGAAGGAGTTCTGCCAAATTCTTGGTGGATATGGTGCTAATACTTAAACCATAAGCAACCAAAACAGACAAAATAAATTATAGAACAATCTTCCTAATGAATATTGATGCAAAAGTTAAATAAAATTTTAGTAAGCTATTACCAGCTAATATGATGTGATCAGGTAGAATTTATGCCAAAAAGGAAAGGAGGTTCAAAAACAAAACAAAACAAAAAGCAAAATTAATTAAAAAAAAAAACCTCTACCGAATCTGTGTGAACACTATGCTTACTTTTTAAATATTTCTCTTATGGTTTTCTTTCCTAATTGATGGCTTTCATTCTTTTCCTTTAATCCTAATTCCTCTTAACAAAAATGACAAATCTGTAAGCTTCTTAAACACAAATGTGTATGTATAATATTCACATGACCACTTGCAGCTGACAGGAGAGGAGTGGGAAGAGAGTGGAAGAAAATTATGTAATTTAAAAATATGCATATGCATGTGGATGAATGATGAAAAATGTTCATATCATATAACTGGAAAACAAAAATAAAACAGCAATTGAAAAAATAAGTAAAAAAGACAACTCTACTTAATTTGATTTACTTATTCAGTGGCAATATCCACTAAATAAATAAAAATATATTTTAGAGAGCTGGAAAAATTTTAATAAATTCATCTGGAAGAATAAAAGGGCAAGAAAGTCAAGGAGTTTATGGAAAAATGCAAAGGAAGGTAGCCTAGTCATAGCAGATATAAAGTAATTATATAAGATTATATTATAAATTGATATTCATCAAAATGATTAGGATGGGGGCAGGGGCAGCTAGGTGGTACAGTGGATAAAGCAATGGCCCTGGAGTCAGGAGTACCTGGGTTTAAGTCCAGTCTCAAACACTTAATAATTACCTAGCTGTGTGGCCATGGGCAAGCTACTTAACCCCATTTGCCTTGCAAAAACCTAAAAAATGATTAGGATTAAGAAATTAGAAATTAGGAAATTAATTAAGAAATAGAGTGGTAAATCAGTGGAACAAAGGAGTAAATGACTACAGTAATCTCCTATTTGAACTCACTAGATGACAAAAAACTGCTGGGATACCTGTAAAACAGTATCAAAACAATTAAGTGTAGACCAAAACCCTCTACCAAGATAAGTACAAAATGGGTAGATGATTTATATATAAAGGGTGACATGATGAGCGAATTAGAAGAACAAGGAATAGTTTACCTGCCAGACCTCTTGATGCAAGAGTTTAAGAACAAATATAAAGTAGAGAAACATTATAAAATATAAAATAGCTAATTTCAATTTATATTTTTTCACCAATAAAATCAATTCAAGCAAAATTAAAAGGAAAGTAAAATTCAGGGAAACAATTTTTATACCCAATATTTATGAATATGATAAAGGACTCATTTCTAAAATATTTAAAGTAAAAATTTTTATTGTTTTTGAATTTTACAATTCCACCCCCAATCTTACTTCCCTCCCCCTCCCCCCAAACATAAGGCAGACTAATAGTCTTTATATTGTTGCCATGCTAAATTGAACAAAATTAAATGTGTTGAGAGAGAAATCATAAGCTTAAAAAAAATAAAATCTAAGAGTAACAAAATTACATAATAAGATAACTTTTAAAAAAAAATTAAAGGAAATAGGCTTTGGTATTTATTTAAATTAAACAATTGTTTCTTTGGTTACTGATGATATTCTCCATCACAGATACCCTAAAGTTGCCCCTGATTGCTCCACTGATGAAATGAGCAAGTCCATTAAGACTGATTGTCAACACCATATTACTTTTATGGTGTACAATGTTCATCTGGGACTGTTCATCTCGCTCAGCATCAGTTTATGAAAATCTTCCCAGGCTTCTCTGAATTTCTATCAATTGTGGTTTCTAAGGGAACAATAGGTTTCCATATGATACATATATCACCATTTGTTCAGCCATTGCCCAATTGATGGACATTTACAAAATTTCCAGTTCTTTGTCGCCACAAACAGAGCTGCTATATATATAAATATTTTTGTATAAATGATGTTTTTAACTGCTTCCTCATGATCCTCTTCAGGATATAGATCCATTAGTGGAATTGCTGGATCAAAGGGTATGCACATTTTTATCGAACTTTGGGCATAATTCCAAAGTGTTCTCCAGAAAGGCTGAATGAGTTCATAGCTTCACCAACAATGTATGTCTCATATTTCCCATATCCCTTCCACCACTGATCAATGTCCTTTATGGTCAGATAGGTCAGTCTGAGAGGTGTGAGGTGGTACCTCAGAGATGCTTTAAGTCACATTTCTCTAATCAGTAAAGATTTCAAGTAATTTTTTCATAAGATTGTAGATCACTTTGATTTCCTCATCTGTAAATTGGCTCTGCCTGTCCTTTGACCATTTGTCAATTGGGGAAAGTCTTACTTTTTGCAAATTTATAAACTTTAGATATGAGTCCTTTATCAGAAATAATTATTGTAAAAATTCTTTCACAATTTACTAATTTTTTATCTTGGTTACAGTGGCTTTGTTTGTGCAAAAGCTTTCTAATTTAATCAAAATTGTTTTATTTATTTATTTATTTATTCTTATTTTTGTACATTATTAAAATATTCTTGATTAAGAATAAACATAATACCCCACAAAAATATAGACCCACAATAGCAATAAAGTAAAGGAAAGAAAAAAATTAAATAATAATAATAGTAATAATAATAATAATAATAATGAAGTACAGCCAGTGGACAGAGCACCAGCCTGGAGCCAGGAACACCTGAGTCCAATTCCTGCCTCAGGCACCCAACAATCATGCACTTGTGCAGGCCCATGCAAAACACCCAGCCCTATTTGCCCTGCAAACCCCGCTCACAATAACCAAAACAACAACAACAATAAAATAATAATAATACTATTGGTGATAATAATAGCAACAATAATAATAATAATAATAATAATAAATGTGCTTCAGTCTGTGTTACAACACCTCCAGCTCTGTTGTGGGTGGATCACATTCTTAATGATCAGTCCATCACAAAATCTACTTCCATATTTTTCCACCATTGGCTTTGCTGATCTCAAGTCCCTCCATCCGTAATTCCCCACTACCTTATACTATATTTTCTCTCCCCTTTCACTCTGTCCCTCTTCTTAAATGTGCTGTAGGGTAGCTGAGTGGTGCAGCAGACAGATCCCCAGCCCTGGGGCCAAGAGACCCTGAACTCACATAAGTATCCACCTGGCTCTATGATCCCAGACAGGCCATCAAATCCCAGCCCCTTGCAAAAAGTAAAAAAGTAAATGTGTTATATCTGACCATTCTCCCCCCATGGTCCATTCTCTCCTTCATCACTCACACCCACCATTCCTTGTGTACCCCTTCTCTTCTTCTTACTCTAGGTGTCTATACCCCATTGAGTATATATGCTGTTTCCTCTCCCAGCCACCTCTGATGAGAGCAAAGGTTCCCTCATTCTCCTTTGCCTTCCTCCCTTCCATATCATTGCAATAGTTCATTGTAAAAAATACTTATTAGATTAAATATCTTAGCTTATTCAACCTCTCCTTTTTCTTTCTCCCATTACATTTCTCTTTTAGCCATTGAGTCCATTTTTAACTATATTATATCTTCAAATTCAGTTCTCCCCTGTGCTTCATCTATAAAAGCTCCTTCTAAATGCTCTATTAAATGAGAAGGTTCATATGAGTATTATCAGTATCATTTTTCTATGCAGGAATACATGGAGTTCATCATCATTAAGTCCCTCATATTTTACCTTCTCCTCCACTCTCTATGCTTCACCTGAGTCCTGTATTTGAACATCAAACTTTTTGTTCAGCTCTGGCCATTCCAACAGGAACATTTGAAATTCCCCTAGTTCATTGAAAGTCCATCTTTTTTCCTGTAAGAGGACATTCAGTTTGGCTGAGTAGTTGATTCTTGGTTGCATTCTGAGCTCTTTTGCCTTCTGGAATTACATTGGAAGCCCTTTGAGCTTTTAATATTGTTGCTGCTAAGTCCTGTGTGATCCTGACTGCAGATCCATGACATTTAAATTGTGTCTTTCTGGCTGCTTTTAGTATTTTCTCTTTGATTTGGGAGTTCTGGAACTTGGCTATAATATTCCTGCAGGTTGTTTTTTTTTGTATCTTTTTCTTGGGTGGATCAGTGGATTATCTCAATTTCGATATTGCCCTCTGCTTCTAGGATTTGGGGGCAATTTTCCGGTAGCAATACTTTGAAAATGATACCAAGGCTCTTTTCCTGATCATGACTTTCAGGTATTCCAGTAATTTTAAAATTATCTTTTCCTGGATCTGCTTTCCAGATCCATTGTTTTTTCAATGAGATGTTTCACATTTTCTTCTAATTTTTCATTCTTTTGGTTTTGAAGTATTGTTTCTTGATTCCTCATAAAATCAGCAGCATCCCTCAGTTCCATTCTACATCGAAGTATTTGTTTTCCTCAGAGAGCTTCCTTATCTCTTTTTCCATCTGACCAATTCTGATTTTTAAAGCATTCTTCTCATCAATAAATTTTGAGCTGTTTTATCCATTTGACCTATGTTGATTTTTAACATGTCATTTTCTTCAGCATTTTTTTGGATCTCCTTGACTAAGCTGCTGACTTCTTTTTCATGTTTTTCATGCATTTCTCTCATTTCTTTTCCCAATTTTTCTTCTATCTCCCTCACTTCATTTTGAAAGTCTTTTTTGAGCTCTTTCATAGCCTGAGCCCAATTTCTTCAGATTTAGGAGCTTATACTTCTTCATCTTCATTTTGAGTATTTTGATCCTTCTTGGGATAATAGGCAATGTATTTCTCAATGGTTTTCCTCTTTTTTTCTCTGCTTACCAATTTCTCCAACCTGTGCTTGGTTTTTGGGTGCTTCTTGAACTTTTGAGTTTTATTTGGACAACCCCTCCCTAACAAGGGTCTCCATGTGTGAGGCTCTGTCTCCCTCCTGATCTGTGAATGACCACAAGCACACCCCTATGCCATAGGGCTGAGGTTGGGGGGGGGGCTGCTCTTCTATGGGGGGCCTAGACTGCGATCAGATACTGAATGTGGCCAGAGCCCAAGAGTCTTGTTCCAGGATTTGAGGACAGACCTCTGCAGTCTCTCTTCTCTCCCCTACCTGGGCTCAGCACTCACACGTGGGGACTCCTCCTTAACTGCCTCTGCAAACTTCCGGCTCCTGGATCTTGGCTGCCATGGAGCTGAGTGGCCTGAGGCCTGGGATTAATGAACTTGCTCTGGCAGAGGTTCCCCGCACTGATCCCCCAGGTTATGCCCAGTGCTCCCCAGTGTGTATGTCAGAAAACTGCCCCCTCTTCCCTGAGCAGGGGTTCCCAGCACCCTGGGGCTGCCTCTGGGAGGCTGAAGTTCCTTTACTCTGGTGGGTTGCCCCTCTAACCCCATGGAGGGGGACCTTTCCGCTCTATTCAAGGTTGCCTTGGGCTGGAGAATTGCCTCACTGGCTCCCTCTAGGTTCTCTCTATTGAAAATTCAGTTAGAGTCCTTATTTTATGTTTGGAAATATCAGACAGAGTGCACCTAAGAGAGGATCCTTTCCTGTTGCCATCTTAGCTCTGCCCCATTTTGTTTTTAATGATGTTCTACATCACTTCCTTGGTCATAAATAACTTCCCTTTCCATTGATCTGACAGGTAAACTCTTCCTATATCTCCTAGTTTTCTTATAATAATTTCTTTTATGTCTAAATCCTGTACTCATTTTGATCTAAACTTGGTATAGAGTGTGAGATGTTGATCTAATCCAACCTTCTGCCATACTAACATTCAATTTTCCCAAGAGTTTTTATCAAAGATAGTACCTTTATTCCAGAAACTGGAATTTTGGGGTTTTTCAAAAAGCAGATTGCTATAATCATTTCCTGCTATCTCTTTTGCAACTAGTTTATTCCAGTGATCCACCACTCTATTTATTAGCCAATACAAGCCAGTTTTGATGACTGATGTTTTATAAAACAATTTTAGATCTGGTAGGGGTAAGTCACCTCCTTTTGCAATTTTTTCTTCATTAAATACCTGGATATTCTTGACTTTTTATTTCTCCATATGAATTCACTTAAAATTTATTCTAGCTTATTAAAGTAATTTTTGGAAGTTTGTTTGGTAAGGCACTGAATAAGTACTTTAATTTAGAAAGAATCATTGTTTTTATTACATTGGCTTGGCTTCTCCATGAGCAGTTGATATTTGTCCAGTTATTTATATCTCTTTTTATTTATATGAGAAGTGTTTTATAGTTGTTTTCCTAGATTTTCAGAGTTTGCCTTGGGAGGCAGATTCCCATGAACTTTATATTTTCTGAAGATAATTTAAATAGGATTTTTCTTTCTATGTCTTGCTGCTATATCTTGCTAGTAGTACGATATACAATGTTGAGAATTTATTTGGGTTTATTTTATATCCAGTAAATTTGCTAAAATTGTTAATTGTTTCTAGCAGTGTTTTAGATGATGTTTTAGGGTTCTCTAGGCATACCATCACATCATCTAAAAAGTGTTAGAGTTTTGTTTCTTCCTTCCCAATTAGAGTTTCTTCCTTCCCAATTCTAAATCCTTCAATTTTTTTCCTCTCTTATTGCTGAAGCTACCATTCCTAACACCATATTGAATAGCAGTGGTGATAACTGGCATCCTTGTTTCACCCCTGATCTTTTTGGGAAAGATTCCAGCTAATCCCTATAGTATATAATGCTTGTTGATGGTTTCAGATAGATACTGCTTATTGTTCTAAGGAACAATCCATTTATTCCTATATTCTCTACAGTTTTTAGTAGGAATGGGTATTTTGTCAAAGACTTTCAGCATCTATTCAGATAAGCATATGTTTCATGATAGGTTTGTTAATCATATAGTAAATTATACTAACATTTTTCCTAATATTGAAGCACCCCTGCATTCCTGGCATAAATTCTACTTGGTCATAGTGAATTATCCTAATGATAACTTGCTCTCCTAGGATTTTTTTTAAGAATCCACTTTTTTAGGGAAATTGTTCTATAATTTTCTTTCTCTGTCTTCACTATTACTGGGTTAGGTATCAGCACCATATTGGTGTCATAAAGGAGTTTGGCAGAGTTCCATCTTCACCTATTTTTTCAAAGAGTTTATAAAGAATTGGAACCAATTGTTCCTTAAGTGTTTGAGAGAATTCACTTGTGAATCCATCTGGCCCCGGAGAATTTTTCCTTTGCTGAATTTCTGAGATAGGATTATTTGAGTATTTACTTTGGGCAACATATTTTTTATATATTCATGCATTATCAAATTCACTGATATACAGTTTGATGAAGTAGTTCTTAAATATTACTTTAATTTCCTTCTCATTGGTGGGGAGTTCACCTGTTTCATTTATGATACTAGCCATTTGCTTTTCTTCTTTCTTTTTATAATCATATTACCCAGAGCTTTATGAATTTTTTCATAAAATCAATTTATCGTTTTATCTATTAGTTCAATAATTTTGTTTTTGATTATATTAATTTCTCCTTTAATTTAAAGAATTTCTAATTTGGTATTTAATTGGGGGTTTTTAATTTTTTCTTCCTCTACTTTTTTAGTTGTATGTTTAGTTCATTGTTTTCCTGCTTTTTTAAAATTTATTCAAGTAAGCATTTAAAGGTATAATATATCCTGTTATAACTGTCTTGGCTGGATCCCATAAGATTTGGCACAATATTTCATTATTGTCATTATCTAGGATGCAATAATTAATTCTTTCTATAATTTATTGTTTGATCAACTCATTCTTTAAAATGAGGTTATTTAGTTTCTAATTAGTTTTAGATCTATATATCCATGGCCCATTATTGCATGTGATTTTTATTGCATTGTGATCTGAGAAGGATGTTTTCATTATTTCTGCCTTTCTACATTTGATTATGTGGGTTTTTATGTCCTAGTATATGGTCAATTGTTGTGAAAGCACCTTGTTCTAAAGAAAAAAAAGAAGTATATTCCTTTCTATGCCCATTCAACTTTCTCCAAAAGTCTATCTCATCTAAGTTTTCTAACATGTTATTTCCTTAACTTCCTTCTTGTTTATTTTATGGTTAGATTTATTGAAATCTGAGCAAGGGAGGTTAAGGTCTCCCCCTAGTAATGTATTGCTGTCTATGTCTTCCTTTAACTAATTCAATTCCTCTGAAAATTTGGACACTATACCACTTGGTGCATACATATGTAATATTGAAATTGCTTTATTGTCTATGATACATTTTAGGAGGATATACTTTCCGTCCTTATTTCTTTTAATGAGATTTATTTTTGCAACTGTTTTGTCTAAGGTAAGTATTGTCAACCCTGCATTTTGCACTTCAACAGAAACAAAATATGTTGTGCATCAGCCTTTTACCTTATGTATCACTCTGCTCTGAATGAGTTTCTTGTAAGGAGCATATTGTAGCATTCGGGTTTTTAATCCACTTTGCTATTTGCTTATATTTTATGGGAGAGCTAATCCCATTCACATTCAAAGCTACAATTAATTCCTCTTTATTGTCCTCCAAGCTATCTTTCCTCAGTTTGTATTTTCCCCTTTTTTCACTATCTATATCCCCCAGTGTTTCATTTCTGAATACCACCTTCAGTAGGTTTATCCCCTTATACCCTCCCTCCCCTTTCTTTCCCTTTTTCCTTTGCCCCTTCTTTCCCTTCTTTCTGTTATGTCCTCTTTTCTAGCCATTCCCTTTAATACTTGAAAGGTAAGATAAGTTTCATAACTGAGGATGTGTAGATTCATTTTGAGTCTAATCTCATGAAAATAAGATTCAGGTGGTTCTCACCTCCTCCTTTTTCCCCTCTATTGCAATAGGCACTTTATTTGTCTCCATGTAATGTGATTTACCCCATTTAATCTCATCCATCCTCCTATCTCTTTACTGTCCCCCCTTTTAAGTAGTTATTGTTTTTAAATCATTCTCTCAGAATCACAGGAAAGTCATGAGTGTCCATTACTTCTGACTAAGTATATTCTATCTAATAGAGTTACAATGCTTGAGAATTATGAAAATCTTTCTCCCAGGTGGTTATATAGCCAGTTTCATTTTATTGGTTGCCAGGTTTTTTCTATATCCTTTTTCTTTTCTTTGAAAGATTTTATTTATTTAGAATTTTACAATTTTTCCCCTAACCTTGCTTCCCTCCCCCCACCCCCACAGAAGGAAGTTTGTTAGTCCATACATTGTTTCCATTGTATACATTGATCTAAGCTGAATGTGATGAGAGACAAATAATATCATTAAGGAAGAAATATGAAGTATAAGATATAGCAGAATTATATAATGAGATAACATTTTTTAAAATTAAATTTCATAGCGTTTGGTCTTTGTTCAAATTCCACGATACTGTCTCAAGATACGAATGGAATTCTCCATCACAGATACTTGAGAATCGTGCCTGAATGTTGCCCTATTGGTATGAGTATGTCCATTAAGGTTGATCATCACTGCCATGTTGCTATTAGGGTGTACATTGTTCTTGTTCTTCTCAGTTTACTCTGCATCAGTTAATGCAAATCCTTTCAGGCTTCGCTGAATTCCCATCCCTTCTTGTTCCTAATAGAACAATAGTTTTCCATCACTTTCTATAACTATAGTTTATTAAGCCATTTCCCAATTGATGGACATTCTCTTGATTTCCAATTCTTTGCCACCACAAACAGAGCTGCTATGAATACTATTGTACAAGTGGTGCTTTGAAATTTTTAATAATACACATTTTTCTTGACTTTTGGGTATAATTCAAAATTGCCCTCCAGAAAGGTTGGATGAGTTCACAGATCCACCAACAATGTATTAGTGTCCCTGATTTCCCACATTCCTTCCAATATTGATCATTGTCCTTTCTGGTCATATTGGCCAGTCTGAGAGGTGTAAGGTGGTACCTCAGAGATGTATAATTTGCATTTCTTTAATAAATAGTTATTTAAAGCAGTTTTTCATATGTCTATGCATTGCTTTCATTTCCTCATCCTCTAAATTACCTTTTCATATCCTTTGACCTTTAGACAATTGGTAAATGGCTTGTCATTCTTTTAAAAAAAATGATTCAGTTCTCTGCATATCTTAGAAATAAGTCCATTTTCAGAGATACTACACATAACAAGAGTTTTCCAGTTTACTACATTTCTTTGATCTTGGTTACAGTGGTTATGTCTGTGCAAAAGCTTTTTAATTTAATGTAGTCAAAATTGCCTACTTCATTTATAATGATGTTTTCTATCTCTTCCTTGATCATAAACTGCTTCCATTTCCATAGATCTGACAGGTAAACTATTCCTTGATCTCCTAATTTGCTTATATTATTTTTTAAGTATTATTCTGTATCCCATTTGATCTTATCTAGATATAGGATGTGAGGTGTTGGTCTAATCCAAGTTTCTGCCATACCAATTTACAATTTTCCTAGCAGTTTTTATAAAAGTGAGCATTTTTATCCTAATACCTGGACTCTTTGGTTTTATCAAGCAGCAGATTCCTATAATCATTTCCTGGTATTGCACCTAGTATATTCCAGTGGTCCACCACTCCACTTCTTAGCCAATACCAGGCAGTTTTGATGACTGATGCTTTATAATATAATTTTATTTCTGGTGGGGCTAAACCACTTTCTTTTGTACTTTTTCCCCATTAAATCCCTGGAAATTCTTGACTTTTTTTCTCCATATAAATTTACTTACATTTTCCCCAATGCAATACAGTAATTTTTTTTTGTTATTTTAATTGGTAGAGCACTAAACAAGTAGTTTAATTTTGGTAGAATGGTCATTTTTATTATATTTGCTCAGCCTATCCATAAGCCCAGTTATTTAAATCTGATTTTATTTTTGTGAGAAATGTTTGCAATTGCTTTCAAAAAGTTTTTCAGTCTGCCTTAGCAGGTAGACTCCCAGGTATATTATATTTTCTGAAGTTACTTTGAGATTTCTCTTTCTAAATCATAATGCTGCATTTTGTTATTTATATGTTGAAATGTTTTGGATTCATGAGAGTTTATTTTATATCTGATTTGCTAAAGTTGCTAATTATTTCTAGTAGTTTTTTAGATGATTTTTTCAGATTCTCTAGGGATACCATCATGTGATCTGCAGAGAGAGAGAGTTTTGTCTCTTCCTTCCCAAATCTAATTCCTTCAATATCTTTTTCTTCTCTAATTGCTGAAGATAATATTTCTAATAAGATATTGAATATTAGTGGCTATAATGGGCATCCTTGTTTCACCCCAATCTTATTTGGAATGCCTCTAGCCTATCCCCATTGCATACAATGCTTGGTGATGGTTTCAGAT
The DNA here is from genome assembly GCF_037893015.1 of Macrotis lagotis. Classification (NCBI taxonomy): domain Eukaryota; kingdom Metazoa; phylum Chordata; class Mammalia; order Peramelemorphia; family Peramelidae; genus Macrotis; species Macrotis lagotis. Next base: position 213,257,491 of record NC_133663.1, read on the forward strand.
CAATACTGTTTATTCTTTTAAGTAATAATCCATTTATTCGTATTCTCTGTAGTGTTTTTAGCAGGAACGAGTACTGTATTTTGTCAAAAGCTTTTGCAGCATCTGTTGATATGATCATATGATTTCTCAAAGGTTTATTATTGGTATAGTTAATTATACTGACAGTTTAACTAATATTGAACCAACCCTTCATTCCTGGGATAAATGCTGCTTGTTTATAATGTATTATTCTAGTGGTAACTTGTTGTAATCACATTGTTAAAATTTTATTTAAGATTTTTGAATTGGTATTCATCAGAGAGATAAGTCTATATTTTTTTTTCTGTGTTTTAACTCTACCTGGTTTAGGTATCAGCACCATATTGATGTCATTAAAAAGATTAGGTAGGGACAACTAGGTGGAACATGGGATAGAGCACAGGCCTTGGAGTCAGGCAAACCTGAGTTCAAATTTGGCCTCAAACACTTAATAATTACCTAGCTGTGTGGCTTTGGGCAAGGTATTTAACCCCATTGCCTTGCAAAAAAAAAAAAACCTAAAGAAAGAGTTAGGTAGAGTTATTTCTTCACCTATTTTTGCAAAGAGTTTATATAGAATTGGAACTAGTTGTTCCTTAAATGACTGAGTGAATTCAATTGTGAATCCATCAAGCCCTGGAGATTTTTTCTTAGGGTAATCGATCATGGCTTGTTAAATTTCTTTTTTAGAGATAGGGTTACTTATGCATTTAATTTCCTCTTCATTTAACATGAACAACTTATATTTTTGTAAATATTCATCCATTTCACTTAGAATATCAAATTTATTGGCATAGAGTTGGACAAAATAATTTTGAATTATGACTTTAATTTTCTCCTCAGTGATGGTGAGTTCACCTTTTTCATTTATGATACTAGCAGTTTGGTTTTCTTTTCTTTTTGTTAATCAAATTGACAAGATATTTATCAATTTTCTTGGTTTATTTTCCTAAAACTAACTCTTGGTTTTATTTATTAGTTTAATAGTGTTCTTGCTTTAAAAAATTATTATTTTTCCCATTGATTTGGAGAATTTGTAATTTGGTATTTAACTGTTTAATTTGTTCATTCTCTAATTTCTTTAGTTGTATATTTAGGTCATTTATTTACTCTTTCTCTAATTTTTCCATATAAACATTTAAAAATATAGTTCATCTCCTGCAGCCACCTTGAGTGTATCCCATATTTAGTACATTGTTTCATAACCTTTATTGTTTGATCCACTCATTCTTTAATATGTGATTATTTGGTTTTCAATTAGTTTGGGGGCTATATCTCCTTAGTTCAATATTGCATGTAATTTTTATTTCATTGTGATCTCAGAAAGATGTGTTCACTATTTCTGCCTTTCTGCAATTGATTATTAGGTTTTTATGCCCTAGTAAATGGTCAGTTTTTGTGTAAGTGCTATGTACTACAGAAAAGAATGTATATAATTCTTTCTATCCCCATTCAATTTCCTCCATAGGTCTATGATATCTAGGTTTTCTAGCAATCTATTTATATCCTTGACTTCCTTCTTGTTGTTTTTTTTATGCTTAGATTTATCTAAATCTGAGAATCGGAGGTTGAGGTCTCCCAGTAGTTGAGTTTTGCTGTCTATGTCTTCCTGTAACTCCTAAACTTCTCTACAAATTTGGATGCTATACAAATACATATATATATATATATATATATATATATATATATATATGTATATATATATATACATACATATATATATATGTATATATATATTTATATATATACACACTCTATGGGGTGTATGCATATTTAGTATTTAAATTATTGTCTATTTTAGGAGGATATAGTTTGCTTCCTTATCTCTTTTAAAGTTATCTGTTTTTTGAAACTGCTTTGTCTGAGATATGCGTTGCTACCCCTGCTTTTTTCATTTCAGCTGAGGCAAAATATATCTTGCTCCATCCTCTTACCTTTACTCTATATGTATCTCTCTGCTTCAAATGAGTTTCTTTTAAGCAGCATATTGAAATATTCTGGTTTTTTGATACACTCTATTCCTTTATGGGTTTTGGGGGGTTTATTTGCAAGTCAAAGGGGCTTAAGTGGCTTGCTCAAGGCCACACAACTAGGTAATTATTAAGTGTCTGAGACTGGATTTGAACCCAGGTACTATTGACTCCAGGGCCTGTGCTTTATCCACTGCAACACTTAGCCACCCTTTATTCCTTTATGTTTTAAGAGAGAGTTCATCCCATTCAAATTCAAATTTATAATTACTAACTCTTTATTGTCCTCCATGTTATGTTCCCTCTGTTTATATTCCCTTTCTTCTGTTTATCCACATTCCCCATATTTTGTTACTGAATACTGCACCTTTCAGAGTGCTTCCCTTCCTATATGCAACCCCTCCCCCTTTTTCCCCCTTTTCCCTTTTCCCCCTTCTTCCTTCCCTTTCTTTGGTTGTTTCCCTTTCTTCTCCCCCTCTCTTTTTCTACTTTTATGAATTTAATGGTAAGATAAGTTTCTTAACTGAGTGATGAGAGTAAGATTCAGGTGATTCTTCCACTCTATTGAAATAAGTCCTTTGTACTTCTAAATGTACATTCATTCCATTCAGTCTCCTCCATCCTCCCATCTCTTTACTGTCCTCCTTTTTAAGGAGGTATTGTTTTTAAATCATTCTATCTGGGTCACAGAAAGGTCATGAGTCCATCACTTCTGGCTAAGTGTATTCTCTCTAATAGAATTACAATTTTTGATAGTTATTAGAGTCTTTCTCCAGGTAAGGATTTAGCCAGTTTCACCTCATTGGATAGCAATTTCTCAAATAAGTCATGAATGTCTATCTCTTCTGCTAATTAAATTCTCTCTAATCGAGTTACAATTCTCAAGATTTATTAAACTCTTTCTCTCAGGTAGGGATACATCCAGTTTCATCTTATTGCATAACAGTGTTTTTCTCTTTTTAACCCCCCACCTTCTTTTAACTTTTCATGTGTCTGTTGGGTGTCCTGTTTGAAGTCCAAATTTTCTATTTTTCTCTGGTCTTTTCATCAGCTAAAGTTGAATGTCTCCCATTTCATTAAATGTCCATCTTTTCTACTGGAAGAGAAGGCTCTGTTTTGTTGGATAGTGAATTCTTGGCATCATTTGAAGCTCCCTTGCTCTTCACAGTATCATAATCCAGGCCCTTTGATCCCTCATTGTTGATGCAGCCAGGTCCTACATAATACTTGCAGTGGTTCCTTGGTACCCAAATTATTACTTTCTAGGTGCTTGCAGGATTTTCTCTTTTATCTGATAGTCCTATAATTTGATCACAATATTCCTTAGTGTTTTCATTTCATGACCCCTTTCAAGATGGTGTAGATGTATTCTTTAAATAACTATTTTGCCCTCTGGTTCCATGATATCAGGGCAATTTTCCATCATGAAATCCTATAAAATGGTCCAGGCTTTCTTCCTTCTCAATATTTTTGGGAAGCCCTGTGATTCTTTAGTTGTCTCTCCTGGACCTAGGTCAGTTGTTTTCCTGATGAGATCTTCCACATTTTCTTCTATTTTTTTAATTTTTGGTGTGCTTTACAGATTGTTTCATGAAGTCATTAGTTTCCACAGATTGCATTCTTTGTTTTAGATGAGAAATTTCTTTATTTACCTTTTGCAACTCACTTCAAAATGGTCAGTTCTATTTTGAAGGAGTTTTCCATTTAAGCAACTGAGGGTTTGAGAGAATCATTTTTTTTTTTGTATTTGTCCCCTTGTATTTTCCAAGGATTGGTTTTCTTGTTTTTGTGAGACATTACTTTTCTCTTGCAAAGTGTTAATTTTTTCTTGAGTTTTTCCCCAATTTTTCCAATTGATTTTTAAATTCATTCCTGATTTCTTCTAGGAAGTCCTTCTGGGCTGGAGCCCAATTCATATTCTCCTCAGAGTTTCTAGATTTCACTCTTAGGTTCTTTATCTTCAAGTTAGTTTTCTATAACGCCCCCTTCTGATAGCTTTTCTTCATTTTCCCCAAGATCTTGTGTTGGGGGAGGGGTTGATTCACAGACTTTTGGCATTGAAATTCTCACAGACTTAACTCACCGGGTTTAGTTACTTAAAGTGGGCTTACCAGTAGGTTGTGCTAGTTGCTTTTTCTGGGGTTTCTGTGACCTTGATGTATGTGTGGGGGGGTGCAACTGGTCACTATTATCCTTGAACAATGTGAGTTTGTACCTGGGACAAAATATTTAGTTTCCTTATTCTACTGAGAGAGCTCTACTGCCATGCCGGGTCCTGGGGGAATGGGGAGCTGGTCCTGAATTTTTTCTGGGAAGAGGGCTCCACTGAAAGTATGGAGCCCATGTCCCTGGTCCTCCAGACCAGCTGAGCCAAGTCAAGTGGATCTATATCCAGCCACACTCTGCAACTCTCTGTGCAGGTTCACTCCCTCCAAGACTTCCAGAGCTCCCCTGGCTACTGTTCACACAGTCAAAGGCTCTTGGCTGTTCTTAGGTTGGTCCTCAGTCTTCACCCCACCACTCCTGGGCTGACTGTCTGCTCTCTGCCCTTGGCTCACCCAAGCTGTCATGAGACACACTTTGTTGATAGATCTTCTCCTAGGTTCTTTTTGTTGATCAAATTTCTATTAAGAGGTGAAATTCATACTCCTGAGGGAAATCCAGGAAACCTTGGCACAGTGCCTGGCTTCTTTCTGCCATCTTGCCAGGAAATCTCTCATTTCTAAAATATTTAAAGACTTGAGTTCAAATTTACAAAGATAAAAGTCATTCCCCATTAGACATTCAAAAATGCTCTAAATCAATAATGATTAGAAATTTGCAAATTAAAACAATATTATATATCCCTGCACACCCATTAGATTGGCTTATATGATAGAAAAGGAAGATTGTAAATATTGAAAATGTGAAAAAACTGGAACAGTAATACTTTGTTGGTGCAATTGTGAATTGATCCTACTGTTCTGGAAAACAATTTGAAACTGTGACAAAAGGACTATAAAATTGTGCATATATAGGGTAATATTACAACAAGTTCTGTATAAGAAATAGATTAAATAAATAAAAAGGGGGAAAGACACATAAGTTCAAAAATATTCATATCAGCTCTCTTGTGGCAACAAAGATTTGGAAATTGTAAAGATTTCCATGCATCAGGTAATGACCAAACAAGTTTGATATATGAATGCAATCAAATAATTTTTTTCATGAAAGAATAAAATAATACTGAGTAGTCAGATTTCAGAAAAAATTTGGAAAGATTTACATAATCTTGTGCTGTGCGAAGTGAGCAAAAATAAAACATTGTACACAGACACAGTAATATCAGCTATGATCAACTCAACTCTTCTCAATAAAAAATGTCCAAGATAACTGCTTATAGCATCTGCTGAAAAATATCATTCACTCCATTCAAAGATCAGTAGAGTCTGAAAGAAAATCAAAATATGCTCTTTTCACTTTTTATTTTTTTTCTTTTTCTTTCTTACAGTTTTTCCTTCTTGTTTTGATTCTTCTTCCACAATATGATTAATGTGGAAATGTTTGACATGACTGTACAAGGTATAATCTATATTAGTTTGTTTGCTATATTTGGGATGGGGAGAGTAAGGAGGAAGCTTGAAAAATCTGGGTCTCAAAGTCTTACAAAACTGCATGTTGAAAATTTTCTTTACATATAAATGGACAGGAAAAAAACAATATTAGGAAAAAATATATACATATATGCTTTCTGATGTTAGAGGTAACCAGACAGAAAATGAAAATGGAGGATGCTTTTTTTTTTAATTCTCAAAACTATCATAAACTTATCTTTGCAAGGAGAATGTAGAAGATTATTATAAAGAAGAATTTGCTAATCTCAATGAACTAAATGATGTGGGACTTTATAGAAGGAAGTAATTTCAATTTGGATTACCTCTGGAGGATTCAACTGTGAACTCTATAAAAGTTAAAATATAGTAAGTAATTAACCAAGTTTTTTTAATTATTGACTTCAATAATTTAGGAGATAAAATACAAATGAATAAATTAGTATAAACAATTGAAGTAGTTGTAATTATTCTGATACTATTCATTATATAAGTTTTAGCTGTGTTATATTGGTTAAGTCACTTTGGAAATTCTAACACTATAAATTTCAAATGAGCTACTATACTGCATTGATAAACGTAATTTCTTTTTTTTAAACGTAATTTCAATTGCAGGAATAACCTATACTAATGAAATCACAGGACTAGAAATAAACAAAATTCATTGACCAGTCCCCATTTTTCAGATTTATTTAGTTATATAAGTTTGAATGCCCCCAAAATTCACATACTGGTAGTAATTTTGTAACAGTGGGAGCCATAGACTCAGTTATAACTCTGAAACCACAAAGAATTCCAAATCATAGAAAAGTCATTAGAATGGGAAGTATCTGATAAATTATCTAATGCACAATATTCCTTCCAGGGACATTACATTTGATCAAGAAGTTGAGCAAATTGCTAAAACAATATGATCTCCTTAGCAAATCAGTACTTTTAAAAGATACCTTGCCCAATGATCAAAAAATATTTATCTAACAATAAAATGATATTAAGTAAAAGATATAAAAGCAAGGTTGACTGGTTGCTACACCCTGAATTAGAAATTATATTGGTCTCATAGGTGGTGATTTGCTCAAATTGTTTTTTACATACTCTGTTCTTCATGCACTAAAATTTTATTCAGTCTGATTATGAATTAAATAAAGCATTTATGCAAATTGTTCCCTTAATGTGGGTGTGCAGCATCAGTCCTACAATCATTTAAGAAAAATGACTGCTTTGATCTAAGTCAAACATCAATTATTTTTAATTTTTTTTTCCAGGATCTTGCTATCTGTAGGATTCTTCTCCAAGATAGGTATTGAAAGGACAGACTACATTTTGAAACTATCTTTGTTGGTAATGATATTCAGGAGACCAGAGTGTCTTTTGTCCCAATCATGTAACCAATTACTCATCCAATTTTCCTTATATCTTTTGTTGTATGAATATTTTTCACAGTATGAATGTCTTAAGACTCCCAAAGATACTGACTGCAGATCATCAAATAGTTGTGCCTTTAAAAGAAAAATAAATGAACGCTATTTATAATGGGAGAACTACAGTTTGAAACACTATACCAAAACTACCGTGCAGAACAAAGGTGCAGAGGCAGATATCTGTTGTAATTATTTGAGCTTTAAAAATAATAATAAACTATCAGGCAATTTGGACATCACATGTTCAGATGGTTCTCTTATTCTCCATGTCCTCTATAAACTGAAAAGGGAATAAGCATTTCCAAGTTACAAAGCACACACACACACACACACACACACACACACACACACAAACATATTTATGTAACTTCCAGAAGCTAAAATCTTGGATTGTTAGAAAATCATAATTCAAATCTTCTCTTCTCTTTCAAAGATTGTTGTGCAAAAACAGCTTTTCTGCATATTGAGATCAGAGATTTTCAAATATAAACCAGTTTTTTTTACTTTTATTTTTTTGAGGGTGTCTAATTTTTTCAAACATTGAACAAGATTATAATAATCTCGGCAGGATTTAATGACATATGAGACTACAAAAATATCTTCCTGAAATTTCCAGACCCAAATTTCCATTGGGTCTAATTCAGTTGTCATATTCTTTTTTTTTGGTCATTACTCTTTCAAGATTTGACCCTTTCAGCAATGATGATGATGGAGATCACTGAAGCAAATCTCAGAGCTTTATAAAATAACACCCTTTCCTTAACTTACTCTTATGATTTTTTTCCTTTGGCTTATTGTGTAACATAAACTTCTAAAATATGCAAATCTCCCTTCTCTAAAAACAAACAAAAACAATCTAGTAAACCTTTATTGCCAGGGGCAAAATGAAAAGCAAAGGCATAGAGAGTTTAGGGGATTTATAACCCATTCTCTAACTTCTAGTTCAAGTTGAAATCCTCTTTAGGATTCCTTTATTGAATGTGTGACTCTTTGTGTGAACTACTTGTCACAGGGGGACTTTCTCAGCTTGCTTAATTTAGCATAAAAAGTTCTTGAAAAGAAATGACCTGTTTTTACCTTAGCCAGTCCTAAGCTCCTGAAATTCATTGCTGAAACTTCTAAATGCTGATGTATCTGAGTGGAATGAAGCAGAAGATGACAATGTCATTGAACTGATTTTCAAAACAATTAAAATTATTTCTTTTTCAGTTAAATTCCATAACAACAGAAAAATTAAGGACTACAAGAATTTGAAAATAAAAGAGATAGCTATCAACAAACTTAAGGGCAAATTTTTGAAATGTTTTGAAGTCTGAGAGATAAGTTACTTAAGTGACAAATTAAATGTAGATTATTAAGAACTAGTATGATAAGCAGAAACATCCTATACAAATTAACACTATTCTGAATATAGTAAATAGCATTGCTGACTTCCTGTTTCCTGTAATTTTCTTTAAGAAAATCAGACAGTCTTTGGGGCAGATAGGTGGTACAGTGGAAAGAGTATTGGCTCTGGAGTCAGGAGTACCTGAGTTCAAATCTGACCTCAGACACTTAATAATTTCTTAGCTGTGTGGCCTTGGGCAAGTCACTTAACTCCATTTGCCTTGCAAAAACATTAAAAAAAGAAAAGAAAATCAGACAGTCTCTATCATATAGACTATTTTAGTACAAAACAGATAATATGATTGCACAATTGATCAGAACATTAGAAAATAGAATATTGATAATTGTCTCATGTTTTGGAATCTCTTCCTTAATTGTTTTTAAGTCTTCTCTCAGAACTACTTGAGTAGAGCAACCACAACTGAAACCAATCATGGAATATGAGTGGTTCTATTCAGTAAATCATTCCTTTTGAACCTGAGAGCAGGCACTTTGAAGACCAATATATCTTTCCAATCTTTGGCTGTTTATTATCCAAACACATGAAACAAAAATCTGGTCAACTAAGCTCACTAAGTCTTCAAAGTAATAATAGTGTGATTATTTAGCTAGGCCACAGTGCCAAAAAGAAGTTCCTTACTGCTAAGAATGCTTTTCTTTTCCTTCTCTTCTTTTTATCTATTCAAAATCAAGTTTATAAACTGCTGACTTAGGGAAAGATTCCCTTCTCAGTTGTATCTCAACTAAAATGAGATTCTATTGTGGACCCTATTAATGCAGGTTGTAGAAAAAGACATATTGGACTTATAGGTCATGCCCTTTAAGACAGGAAAGATCAATGAATAGAAGTAACCCATATGCAAGGAATACTGTTAGGTCATTCCTTGAATGACTGACTGTGTATTGGAGAATATCTAGAGAGAGGTGCTAACTACTCCTCAAGTGCCAACCTTATCCAATTCACTATGGAAATGCATTTTAGTAAGGGGTCCTGGAAGAGACAATCTCTTCTGCCTTCTTTCTTCTCCTTTGCAGGATGGCCATTTTCTCTCCCTAATATAGAACCATGCATTCTAGATAGCTTTTGATCTCTGTTCTCTTATGGGTGTGTTTCCTTTCTTCCTTACCCTCAGGCAGGCTTGCCTAAAACTTTGTTATTCACCCTATCCTCAAGCCAGTTACAAGCAGTTTGCTGTCTCTCCAGGGTGTGGGGGTGGGGTGGGGTGGGGGACAGTTTTCAATCTGTCAACTTTGCTGGCTTGTGAAATTAAAAAAAAAAAACCTGAGGTATACCAACTCTAGGGCTAGTCATGAATTCTTTCACTTTAATGCGACCTCTCAGACTTTATTGTTACATCTATTTCTCCTACAACATTTTGATCACCCATATGGTGACAGGAATCTGATCCTGGACTTGCTCAGACTTCTAGGAGGTGAGAGACACCTGAATTAGGTCATCTTTCCCAGATAATAGCAGATTGAACCTTTAGCCAAAACCTTCTTATTTTTGCCCTTCTCTAGCTCCTGGAAATAATTGTGGAAGAGGAGCTGTGAGTTTAGTTGTTGAGTGAGTTTGTGGGTGGCTAGGGGTTGATATTGCAGCAACCCTTGTTGTGTGTTTGTGCGCGTGCGCGCGCGCGCGTGTGTGTGTGTGTGTGTGTGTGTGTGTGTGTGTGTGTGTGTACTGATGAGGAATCCCCTGTGAGGTAAGTTTGTGACTTTTGAGTGTACTGAGTTGGCATAGCTTTGCTCAGATGCCCAAATATTATACTGAGAAGGATTTTTAGGTTTAAGTGAATTTTGTGTGTTATAATCTAGGAAGTACATCAAAAATATTAAAAAAGAGAAATTTGATAGTACTCAGAACTTCCCACCAACTATCTCATTGGAAAAAACTGGAGCTGCTGTTCCTCCATTAAAAACATTTTGGCAGGAGTCAAGATGGCAGAGTGAAGACAGTAAATACCAAAACCTCTCCCCCCACTAGACCCCTCCAAGTACCTGTAAATAACCAAAATTCTAACCAAATTCTGGAGTGGTGGATTCCACAGAAAGACTGAGTGAAACAATGTTCCAATCAAAGTCAACTTGGAAAATCTGCAGGAAAAAATATGTTACACAGGTTGGAAGTGCAGCCTGGGCCATGACCACTGCCAGAGCAAACTGGCTCCAGTCATCCAGCAACAGCCTGCAGGGCAGCAGGGATGGTTTCCAGATTTCTCAGTCCAAGGATTGCCAAGGAAACCTTGGACGTTCAGCAGGAAAACTGCCACACCAGAGTGAGTGCAAAGCCCAGTCCTTTTCAGGTCTCAGCACAGACCTGGACCTCAGGAATCAGGAAATAGACTTTCAGAGCCAACTGGCAGGGAGTTACCCAGCAACTGCTTTCAGAGTGCTCAATCCATGGACAGTAAGGGGGTCAGGGGATACTGCAGAGGTCTCTTACTATCTCTAAGACAGGACTCTGTTGATTTTCCCAAACTCAGATACAGGTCACAGTCTGGGTCCTAGTATCAGGAAGAGCAACTTTCCAGCTCAAGCAGAGTGGGGATACTCCTAACAGTTATAGGGCAATGTGGAGTTCTTATGGTCATCCACAGACCAGAGCACAGGTCAGGGGAGCAGCCACAGTCTCATAAGACCTTGGAGTCATTGAGAATCCTCGGAGGTGTCCCAGAAAACAGGTACAAAATCTCTCAAAAACTTCCGAAAGTTCATCCTCCATGGTGGAAGGAGAACTCCACTTTAGCAAAGAGTTAAAATCAAGTTAGGGACTGGGAAAATGAGTAAACAACAGAAGAAAAAAATCCAACCATAGTCAATTACTTTGGTCCTATGTAGTATTAATATACATAGTCATAAGATAACAAAGTCAAAAGTTTCTGCATCCAAAGCTTCCAAGGACAATATGAACTGGGTTCAAGTTATTTCTGCAGCTCAAAAGAGTTGGAAAATCAAGTGAGGGAAGTGGAGGAAATCAAGAAACAATAAAACAAAGCCCAAAGAACAAAAAAGAATAAGAATGTGTGAAACATCTCATTGGAAAAGCAACTGACCTGAAAAATAAATCCAGTAAAGATAATTTAAAAATTATTGGGCTACCTAAAATTCAATAACCTAGGTTTCATTTTTCAAGAAATTCTCCAGGAAGATTATCCCAGGAGCACCTAGGTGGTGCAGTGGATGGAGCACTGGCCTTGGAGTCAGGAGTACCTGAGTTCAAATCCGGCCTCAGACACTTAATAATTACCTAGCTATGCGGCCTTGGGCAAGCCACTTAAACCTACTGCCTTGCAAAAAAATTTACCCTGATATTCTAAAAGCAGAAGGTAAAATAGAAATTTAGGGAATTTGCCAATCACCTCTTGAAAAAGATCCCAAAATAAAAACTCCCAAGAATATCAGATTCAAGTTCCAGAACTCTCAAATCAAGGAGAAAATATTATAAGCAATCAGAAAGAAACAATTCAAATATCACAAAACTACATTCAGGATTACATAGAATTTAGCAGAATCTACATTAAGGGTTCATAGGGATTGGAAGTCAAATGAGCTTGGATTACAACCATGAATCAATTACTCAGCAAAACTAAATATGCTTTCAGGGGAAAAGATGGCCATCAATGAAATAGAGGACTTTCAGACTTCCCTTTTGAAATGACCAGAACTGAACTGGTTTGATATTCAAGTACAGGACTTAGGTGAGGCATAAAGAGTGTTGGACAGGGAGGTCAAGTTATGAAGGATTTAATGCTGTAAAACTGCTTGAATTTCTGCATGGGAAGATGATACTGATAACTCATTTGAACCTTCTCATTTAAAGGTTAGGTTAGGTTAGGGCAGTTAGAGGGAACATATATAAATAAGTCCCAGGAAGGAATTGAATATGAAGGTGCAATATATTTATGAAGATGGAGTTAATGGGTGAGAAAGGAATGTACTGGGAGAAAGGACAAGGAGAAGTAGAAGAAGACTAAATTAATTCACATAAAACAGTCAAGGTAAAGTTTTTTCAATGGAATGCAATGGAAATGGGACAGTTGTGCAGAAACAAACGAGCCTTCAATCTCCTTGGAATTGGCTCAGAGAGGACATAACATACACATTCCATTGGCTATAGAAATCTATCTTACCTTAGAGGAAATTAGGAGCAGAAAGGGATGGGAGAAAGAGGAAAGGAAGAGGAAGACGGGTAAAAGGTGATAGAAGAGAGTGAAGATTCTGGGAGAGGGTAGTCAGATACAACACATTTTTAAGAAGGAACAAGGTGAAAGGAGGGAAGGAAGGAAGGATGGAAGGAAGGAGGATAGAGAGAGATAGAGAGAAAGAGAAATAATCAAAGTTAAAGAAGGGGCTTTTGATTCATATACATTAAAACATTTCCTTTAGAACTTAGTTTTTCAGGGGCAGCTAGGTGGTGCAGTGGATAGAGCACCGAACCTGGAGTCAGGAGTGCCTGAATTCAAATCCAGCCTCAGACACATAGTAATTACCTAGCTGTGTGCCTTTGGGCAAGCCACTTAACACCATTTATTTGCAAAAACTAAACAAAAAGAACTTAGCTTTTCAGGTAAGAAACTAAAAAGACAGTCTTACTTTGCATTTGGACATTTTTAGAAGACAAAAATAATCATTTCTTAAAATAAGATATGTAGTCAGAATTGTAATTTCCTTACTTTTAAATTAATACAAAGTGAATATGAAATTGGCAGCTCTAAAGCAAAATGAAATTTATACATATGATTTTCAGGTAAAATATTACTATAATCCAAACACTTTTATGATATTATTGATTTATAGCACAGAGCCTATGTTTAATGATGTTCAAGGAATGTTTTCCTTGGATAACATTTGAATTAAGATTTATAGTTATCCAGTTTGAATATTTTAATATGGGAAATTGGTCTATAGATACTGGTATGTGATGAAAAAAAGAGTAGCAGAATGGGAATGCATGATTTATTAGATGATGACTTTTTGGGTCCAGGAAGGAAACCATCACAAATTGAAATAAACTATAAAGAAGAAGCAAGATAGCACACAAAATAGAACTAGCATATAACAGGGAGTCAGAAAAACCTGATTTCGAAACCTACCTCAGACACTTATTATCTATATGAATCTGTAAAAACTGATTCATTCTCTATATCTCAATTTTTTAACAGTAAAATGAGAATTCTAATAAAACCTATTTTACATGGATGTTATGAGAGACAATACCATAGGCAGAGTTCTTTGTAAAAATTAAAATGGTAGATAAATGAAAGTTTTCATTGTTTATACGACTTGGGTTATCTATATTCAAAGAAAGGAAAACACTATTTTCTTTTTTTATTTTTGACAGCTTTTATTTATTTTGAATTTTATAATTTTCCTCTGAATCTTGCTTCCCTCCCCCTATTCCTTCCACAGAAGGCAGTTTGTTAGTCTTACATGGTTTCCATGGTATGCATTGATCTAAGTTGAATGTGATGAGAGAGAAATTGTATCCTTCAGGAAGTAACATAAAGTATAAGAAATAGAAAAATGATACACTAAGATTTTTTTAAAATCAAAGTTTATAGTCTTTGGTCTTTGTTTAAATTCCATAATTATTTCTCTGGATACAGATGGTATTCTCCATCACAGATACCACAGAATTGTCCCTGATTGTTGCCCTGGTGGTATGAACAAGTTGATTAAGGTTGTTCATTATTCCCATGTTGCTGTTAGGGTGTACAATGTTCTTCTGGTTCTGCTCATCTCACTCAGCCTCCTCAGCAAATCCTTCCAGTTTTCCCTGAATTCCCATCCCTCCTGGTTTCTAATAGAAAAATAGTGTTCTATCACATTCATATACCCCAGTTTATTAAACTGTAGAAAGTATATTTTCTAAAAAAAAAAAAACCAAGAAACGAGACAAGGCATTTAGATATGTAACAACATGCACATACATATATACATATATGTAATTATAGGAAGTCAGTCTTAACTTTCACAGGATTATAGCTTATAGAAAAAAGTGTAAGAGTCAAAATGATGCAGTTGTTACTCTGAACCATGAGAAATAGGGGATTAGCTTTCTGTAAATACCAAAAACTACAATCTTTTATGACAGATTTTCAGCATAAAATTCTTCATTTAAAAAAACATGAATTCTGATAATATACTCTTGTCCTAACAAAATATCCATGAAATAGTCCATAAAATTAAGTACAAAAATAAAACTGGTAACATGTAAAATGTATTTTCTCAATAATTCTATAAAATTCAGTTATATTTTGTCATAACATCTCACTGAAAAAGCAATAACATTGATTTCAGACAATAAGTACTTTTTACCACACCTGATATATGACAAATATTTTCCTTCCTTCTTTTGAGTTATAATGAACAGCAAAGCTGTGACCAACAGAAACTGCAGACATTCTGGCATAAAGTTTATCTAAAACATTTATTTTCTCATTAAGCTACACCACTGACTTTGCAGACTTGAACACAGAGTGCAAAAGATTTTCTCTATGTTTTGGAGCGTAATTGCAATACAATACTAGAGTTTTAATGGCAAACAATAAAAATATGTAATTAACGGCAGAGAGAACTGTGATAGCATGGTGATTAACACTGATGAAGAACCAATAGGATATCAGTCACTCCATGAACTTCTTTGAATGTACATCACATTTTTTTCCCTCTATCATGCATATATTCTTGATTGCCAATGTGAATGTAAAAAGGGGATTGCTAATGCAAGAGTTAAATATGTAGATGCTGAGAAATGAGCACACCCCACACACACACACAAACACTAACACACTTGTGTTTGTCATCTTTAGTGTATTTAAACAATTTATGATATCATTGATATTGTCACATATTTTAGCAGGGTAATTTCACTCAAACCACACTTTTTTCATATTATATGATTCTTATTCAAATCCTCTTATAAATTCTTTTCAGAGGATTCATTTCCTCAAATCTTTTGTTATTTCCTTTATCTCTATTCGCATTATATGTAATATTTAGATTGGTTTTTTTAGCATACCCTCAGACATACTACATGGTCTAACTATTGTTATTGTGCTAATTAGTCATGTTTGACTCTTGGTGATTTTGTACTACCTCAATTACCCACTCTACTACCGATCATGAAACTTTATGGTGATAGCTTTCAAATTACAAATAATATGTTATTGTCATTATTGCAACACCTTGTATTATATTCACTATATATTCACTATTATATTCACTATATATTGTTCTGAGCTATTTTATACTCATGAGTCTTGAAAGATAATGGGATTTCATGATTTATCATCACACAGAGTTATTGAAAAAAATAATCTTGTTTAAAATTTACCTTTTTAGATTTTTTTAACTTTTAAATTTTTTAAAAAATAGGATTTTGTTTCAGGAAGAAATTTGGAAATTTTTAGTGCACTTGAAATTTTGAAATTTCTTAGCCTAATCTATCTGGCCCTCCCTCTTCTTGTTATTTTTTAAGATTAAATTGTTATTCATAAACTGTTATTCATTAACTATTTAAGACATAAAAATGGTGAATCATATTTATGTTGGTGAAGTGTTAAAATGTTACAGGGATAAAAATATCTGGGTCTTGCCTAATGGCACAAAATTTTATAATGAATCTGTTGACTTAATCAACTTAATGCTTATGTCCAGAAGACTAGAATGTTTCCTCTTCAAATACACAGAAATTCCATTGTGACATATATTTTAATCAGATTTATTGAGATTCAAAAAGATTCTTTAAATAAACATAGATTGACTTTTAGTTCCTTTTTAACTTCAGTGTGCTATGAATGAAAGCAAAATCAATGGGAGGTACCATGAGGGCTATTCTATACATAACATATTATATAATAAAAATGTAGTCCCAAAATGTAGAAAATTCATTAAATACAGAAAGAGGACTTTTTTTGTTTCTATGTATCGCAAAATAATTTTTATAATTGAAAAAATAATAACTAAATGCCATCTTATTAATCCCTTGCTTTTCATTCATCTCACTGTATCCTGACATATCAATCCACTTCACATAAGTCCATTGACAATTCTGGCAAAGTCATGTAACCTACTACTGCAGTAGTTTTATGTAGCAACTTCAAATTTTATACCCTGTTCAAAGGGCAGATGGAAGATTTAGCTAGCATGTTGCCTTCTATATCTCATATAATGCAGTAAGTGACACAGGGAAATCTTCAATACAATAAAACGAGAAAACCAGAAGATCATAGAGAGAATAAAAGCACAATAGAGAAGCAATCTAATTGAAAATGCATTTCAAAGAACCCCTCTCATCTTTGTCACTTTTCATGCCTTGTTCATTTATGACAGGTCCTTATGAATCACCCTAAGGCCTAAAGAAATAGAAAGGATATTAAAAAGAAGTGAAGGGAATGAGAAATCCCTACCAAAGTAGGGATCACAGACATTTCTTGAAGTACTCAAGTTGTTAGCCTCCTTCCCTAATCTAGCCATTCTCTGAGAGTCCAACTCTGAGATAATACAGAAAAAGCATTAATCATTAGGAACAATATTAAACTTTCAGAAGAGAAAGGATCTGTAGTATGAAAAAAGTCATCAAGCACATTAAAATAAAGCAAGAAGGGTGATTACAAAAGAGATGACCTTGAAGGAAAATTAATAAATATAAATAATAAATAAACAAATATTATAAAAAGAGTTAAATCTGTTGACTAACAAATTGATTGATTTGAAATTCCTTGAGGAAAATAAAAGTATATTGCAACCCCAAAACCTACTAAAATAATATTGCAATTCCTTATGCCTCTGAAATTCATTAAAGAAAAAGAATTAAATGCTTACTGAAATAAGGATAAAAATGTGACTTCTTGAGAAAGAGAATTGCACTCAGAGAATAGAGAATATATAAGAAAACCAGAAACATACTCCTTAATAGAAGAATTTTAGAGAAAAATTAATTTTACAATTGATATTGGGAATAACATTCACAAAGGACTTCCTAAAGGAAAGACTAAGGCAAAGGGCTCTCTATGAGATATCATAAATGATATTATATGATATCTCATAGAGATATATGTAAATTATTTATCACTATTAGATAATATGAACATTTTTTCACTTGCTTGTTTGTCTTTATATATCATAAAATTGTTAAGTCAAACTCTTTTTAATGATTCTGGTTAGTTAGGATGCCCTGAAACATTCCAGTCTTGAAAAAATAAGCACAATGTTATAGAAAATCTTGATCTCCCCAACTATATTATTTCTTTTATTTGGTCAGTTTGCAGGACAGCTTCCATGATGGAGAAATATCTTAAGCAAAAATTACTCTTTATACATTATTCATTGTTCTACTGTAATTCTAGCAGTTATTCAGTTATCTATGTTCCATTTAAAATTTTTTTTGATGTCCTTTGTTTTTACATTGTTTGAATTTCTCTCAGTATCTTTTTTCCCCTCACCCTAGGAAAAGAGTCATCTTTATAATGAAAAAAAAATTATTTTTAAAGAAAAAAGAAGGATAAAATGAAAAATCAGCAAAATTGATCATTTTATTTAAAAGTGTGAACAATTTCCACATCTACAAAAGTTCCACTTCTTCAAAGAAATTGGGAGGGGAGTTTATTCATTTCTCATCTTTTGTGTCATGCTAAATCTTTGCAATTTTTTCAGTGCTTTCCTTTAGTTAATTATTGCTCATTTCATTTACCTTATTTTTTCATAAATATTGTTTTCTTGATCTCAAAAAGTTCTGAGTTATAATAGGGCTAAAAGAGTCTATACTAAGTCCAAAATGATGAGCTAATTGGAGTGAGGGGCTCAAAACTACCAAAGAAGGAATTACCTGAAAAAGGCAAAAACAAACAAAAAAGCAGGTCTAGGCTTCTAAATAAATCAATAATGGAGCTGTGTCTAATAAATATCCCAACTAAACAAAAGATAAGAAGAGTCCATCTTAAAATAAAAAAACAGTAAAATTATTGATATTTAATGTTACATATGAATGAAAGAAAAATCTGCTAGAGTGAGAGAAAATTGTACATTTTATTCATGAATCTTCCAAGATAAACCTTATAAGATAAAGGTACCTCACCTAGGCATGAGGCACAAATTGATCTTGAAACCTCAAGTAATTTATGGTCTTCAGAAACTCTTCCCCCTCCCTCTTGGATGTTCATAGGATCTCAGAGTTTGAGTTAAAATCTAAGAGGTCCACCCATTCCATGACATACCCCTAATATGATTCCCCCACACATATCATATGATGCATGATATGCTGATGAAACCCAATCATCACAGGGGGTGTGGGGGTTAATAGTCAATTATCTAATTGCACAAACTCAGTTATATTAGGTCAAGATCTCTAGGTCACTCTTGACCAGTTGAGAACCAGTTTAGGGTATGCTATCCATAGAATGTGATTAGGAAAACTCTTCCAACCTTGTGATTGGCTGGGCCATTCCCCCTTTTTAATGATTTCCTTAAGGGCTCCCCTCCACACCCTGTGGAGACCAACACCCTATGTTCCTCACACTTAATTATTCTATTCCTACAATACTATGGTGTTTCAAGTACTTAATTAAGATTATTGGTATGATGTCATTTCCTACTTCATGCAGTTCAGATGTAGTCCTAATAAAACTGTTTTCAATGAAGTAAATTATGACATAGAAATAGTGATAATCTTTTTCAATTCTCTTTGATAAAATTTTCATCTTTAAAGTACCATGAAATATTGTAGCTTAATTTTACCATTGAACTTTTTGCACATATATCATTGTCATCAGTGCTTCTCACAATTTTTACTCTGTAATATTAATAAACTTCTAATAAAATAAAATATAGCATAAACAAACTCAAATATCAACATGTTCTCTTGTACTTGGTGACATAAGTGGTAAAGTTGGAAATGATGAAAATGGAAATAAATATTAAAATACTGTTTGAGAGAAATAAATTGAGAAAGCAAAGACAGAATATATCAAGTTTCATTTTATATAACATGAAAACCTTCAAAAAAGAACTGGAAGTCTCTGGAGGTCACAAACACCAAATAAAGCCACAAAATATAACTGCCCATATTAAGTTAAAGGAAAAAAGAACATTATTTGTATAGGAGTTATTTCTTCAGCCACATACACTTTGTGTACTTAGGCAATCAACTTTTTGAAAATTGGATTAAAAAATGCATAAAAAGTAATAAAAAAATTACAAGGCAACAAAATACATGAATTCTGAATTATGGAAGTTCCTGAAAAATATTGGAAAAGGGTAACACAAATTACATTTTTTATCCTATAGTTAAACCAATTTAAATTAATTGCAAAAAAAGACAACAGAAAAGCACCAAAATATCGTATTCAGTTAAAACTTAGTGAGAAATGTGTAAATCCAACTGCCCAAAATAATACAATGTGAGAATATAAGCTCATCTGTTAAATCTTGTGGAGAAGAATCATAGTGTAATGAGCCATATTATCTTAATACAGAGAAGTAGTTGAGAGGAATATAAGTCTAATAATAATTGTCATATTTCATTAAATAAAGTTATTCTAAGAGAAAACAAGGAATAAAATTTATGAACCTAATAGAAGAAAATAGAAAAGCAATAATCAAGAGAACAATGTACACTTAAAAACCAAGAGAACAATGTACACATCAACAACAACATTATAAGATGCGTAATCTTGATGGAAGCAGTTCCTCTTGGCAGGCCAGAGGGCCAAGAGAAATGTATTTGACTGGCTATGGACCACATTATCTCCAAGACAGAGGAAGAAAAACAAAAAATGAAACACACACACATACACACACACACATACACACACACACACACACATGCACACACACAAAAAAATCTTCCTAATCTGATGAATATTTTATAAAATTTATATGTTATGTGTCTATTTCCCTTAATCCTAATTCTTCATGCTGAAAATTATTAATTTGTGAACATTTTTATGAAAATATACATGTAAAATGCTAACCTGACTATTCCCTGTTGAGGGGAGGAGGGTGGGAAGGTAGGGTGGAGGGAAATTATATAACATGGAAATATGCATGTGCATATGGATGAAAATAAATTATTTTTTTAAAAATGGGAGAAAAAACAATTTAATAAATTGGTACACCCATAAAAGATAGAGGGACTGCAACACAATGTCCATGTATTTCCCATCCTCAAAAATGTTAACTAGATTGTTCATGTGCAAATTTGTTCTATATATTTTCTGCCCTTTCAAATTCCATGAAAAAAATGTTTACAATGGATGCATCCACTTTGCTCTTCTCTTTCAGTTTAACTTCTTACAGTTTGACTCCATTTATTATTCTATTAAAATTGCTGTTTCTAAAATTTCTTTCTTTTCTTTTTGTGGTGTTTGCAAGGTAATGGGTTTTAAGTGACTTGCCCAAGGTCACACAGCTAGATAGTTATTAAGTGTCTGATGTGGTATTTAAACTCAGTTTCTCCTGACTCCAGCATCAGTGCTCCATCAACTGCACCATCTAGCTGCCCCTAATTTTCTAATGTTCTCTTAATTGCCAAATCTAAAGACATTTTCTCAGTCGTCTATCTCTGAAAACTCCCAGCAGCATTTTACAAGATCTTTTCTCCCTTTCCTCCTTGATACATTCTTTTCTAGAATGATATCTAGGACACCACTCTTGCCTGAATCTCCTCTAACCTGCCTGACATCTTCCTCATCTTCTTTGCTAACTCCTTTTGTATAATGATAAATCCCTCTAATCTTCCTATAGCATTCTGTCCTGGTTCCTCTTTTCTTTTCCCTTTGCTACTTCACTTTGTGTTCTCATTAATTTTCTTGGATTTAATTACTAACTTTATGCTGACAATTCTAAATTTTTCCTCCTTGTTCAAGATGCATCATACTGCTGACTTTTAATAGTACATTTCCAACTGTCTTTCTGACATTTCCAACTGGTTGTTCATTAGGGATATGAAGAAAAAACAAAAACAAATTTTTAAAAAGTTTCCTTTCAGATTCTGTGGTTTTTGTTTTTATATTTTACATCTAAATGTGAATGATGATGTTCATAACAGATATCCCACGTTGTCCTAGCTCTCAGAACTGCTGATTATCATAGTTGATTAACTCACAGTATTTTTATTAATGTACACAATGTTCTCTTGATTTTGCTTCCTTCATTTAACATCAGCTTGAGTAATTCTTTCCTGCCCTCTCTAATCTGAACATTCATGGTATCTTCAAGAACAATAGTATTTCATAACATTTCATAACAATCTCATATCATAACTTGGTCAGTCATTTCCCAGTTGATGGGCATCTCCTTAATTTCTGATTCTTTGTCACAATAAAAAGCACATTTAGAAAATGTGTGATTTTCTCCATTTTTTGATGAGTTCTTCTGGATATAGGTCTACTATTGGTACTGCTGAGTAACAGGGTATAATCAGTTTCATTGACCTTAGGGCATAGTTACTTATTGCTCTCCAGAATGATTGAATTGTCATAACTATGACAAGAGTATATTAATATCCCAAATCTCCCACAACCTCTTCAATATTGATCATTTTTTTGTCATTTTATCTGATCTGATAGGTATGAGATAGTACCTCATAGATGTTTTAATTTCCATTTTTCTAATCAATAATGATTTGGTGATATTTTCAGATGATCATATATAGCTTTAATTTCTTCATTTCAAAAATGTCTATCCATATCCTTTGACCATTTATCAATTAATAAAATATAAAAATCATAAATCTTGTAACCTTATAAATTTTAAATAATTCTTATATATTTTAGGGATTTTAGAAAAACAATATCCCTAACTGTGAAAATTGTTTCCCAGCTTTCTGTTTTCTTTCTAATCTTGGCAACATTGGTTTATAAGTTCAAAAATGTTTTGATTTAATCTAGCCAAATATATACTATAGTCATTTACTACTGCTTCATTTTTACTTAGGTCCATTTTACCTAGGATTCATTAACCTATTTCTTAATCAATATCAGACCATTTTGATGACTGTAACTTTATGGCATACTTTGGATCTGGTATACGTAGGTCCTTTATCTAGACAATTTTTTTAAAATTGTTACTACAGATGAACTTTGTTACTATTTTTTTCTAGCTCTGTAAAGTCATTATTTGTCAATATGATTGATATGCATTGAATAAATTAATTATCTTTATTATATTATCTCAACCTAACCATGAGCAACTGAAGATTTTCTTTTTCAGTTGTTTAGATCTGACTTTATTTGTGTGGAAAATGTTTTGTAATTGTTCATGGAATCTCTGGATTTGTCTTGAGAGGTACATTCTCAAGTATTTTATGTTGTTAGCAGATATTTTAAATGGAATTTCTCTTTCAATCACTTGCCCTTGGGGCTTTGTAGTTCATAGACAGAAATACAGGTGATTAATATGAGTTTATTTTAAATCCTGTTATTTTGTTGAAGTTGTTAATTGTTTCAAGAAGTTTTACAGATGATTTTCTAGCGTACTCTAAGTATGCTATCATATCATCTGCACAGATTAAGTTTTCCTTCCTCACTGCCAATTCTAATTACTTCAGTTTATTTCTTCCCTTATCGCTAAAGTTAATATTTCTTATACTACATTAATAGTAATGGTGAGGGGCAGCTAGGTGGTACAGTGTGATAAAGCACCAGCCCTGGAGTCAGGAGTACCTGGGTTCAAATCTGGTCTCAGACACTTAATGATTACCTAGCTGTGTGGCCTTGGGCAAGCTACTTAACCCCATTTGCTTTGCAAAAAAAAAAAAATCCTAAAAAAATAGTAATGGTTATAATGGGCTTTCTTTCAACCCTGATCTGATTGGAAATGATTCTATAACCCCAGGATATATATTTACAGATGATACTGTTATTATTTTAAGGAAATTTATGTATTCCAATATTCTCAAGAGTTTTTTATAGGAATGATTATTGTTTTTTTTTCAAAAGCTTTTTCAGCATCTATTGAAGCAATCTTATGATTTCTGTTAGTTTTGTTATTGATATGTTCATCTATGTTGTGTGTTTTCCTGATATTGAATCATCTCTACTTAACTGAAAGAAATAATTTATTACATTCTCTTTGCTAAAATTTTATTTAAGACTTTTGAATTGGTGTTCATTAGGAAGACTGCTCTATAATTTTCTTTGTTTTGCTTCTTGCTGTTTTACGTATCAGCACCACATTGGTGTCATAAAAGGAATTTGACAGAACTCATGTCCTATTTTTTATAATAGTTCATGAAAAAAATGATTTTAATTGCTCCTTAAATGTTTGGTGGATTCCAATTGTAAATCTATCTGAAACTGTAGCCTTTTTCCTATGGAGTTTATGGATGATTTCTTCAATTTTTTTTTCTGAAATGGGGTTGCTCAAGTATTTTATTTCTTCTTCTATTAATCTGGGTATTTTGTATTTTTGATAATATTCATCCAGTCATTTCATTCAGGTTGCCAAATTTATCTTATACAGTTGAGCAAAATAGTTCCAAACGATTTCTTCAACATATTTATCATAGGTGGTGAATTTACCCTTTTCATTTTTGATATTGATAATCTGTTATCATTCTTTCCTTTTTAAACAAGACAAAAATAAGATTCAGGTCATTCTCATGTTTCTGCTCTTTGTCTCTGATTTGGCTCAAAGAGGGATCAGTATATAAACTCAGAGGAGTTTATAAATTTATCTTATGCTTCAAATATTGGGAAGGAAAAGTGGAAGAGGACAGGAGGGATTGGTATAATAAAGGAAAGGAAGAAGGGAAAGAGAGAAAGGGATAAGAAAAGGGAGAGTGGTGAATAGAAAGAGAGACACACTGAGGGATGAGGTATTCAAAAACAAACCAGGGGAGGGGAGACAAGGTGAAAGGGATTAGTGATGTATAATTGTAAATGTGAATCGATTGAGCTCTCCCTTAAAATGAAATTGGATAACATAATGAATTAAAAAACATAATCCTACAATATGCTGCTTACAAGAAACACATTTGAACAAGAGATATATTCACAGAATAAAGGTAAAAGTTTGGAAAAGAATATATTTTGCTTCCTTTAGAGATGAAAAATTCAAGGGTAGCAAAAATCTTATCAGACAACACAATTACAAAAAATATGTCATTAAAATTAACAAGCAAGGAAACTACATTCTCCCAAAAGAGTACAATGAAGGAATATCAATATGAAACATGAAAATGTATCAAGTTTTATAGCATCCAAAGTGATAGAGGAAAAGATAAATGATGTACAGGAAGACATAGACACCAAAACTCTACTGGCAGGGAACCTCTCACTTAATAAGATGAATCTGAGGAAATTAAAAAGATGAATAGATTGTTAGAAAACAAATATGATAGAAGTTTGGAGAAAATTGAATAGAAATAGAAAGAAATATACCTTTTTTTCTTCCTTTTTCCATGGCTCCTTTAAAAGAATTAACCATGTATTAGGACAGAAAAAGTTCATAATCAAATGCAGAGGTGCAAAAGTATGGAATGTATCCTTTGCAGATCATGATGCAACAAACATCATGTTCCAATAAGGGTCGTGGAGTGACAGACATAAAATTAATTGGAAACTAAATAAAAATATATATTTTTAAAAAATGAGTAGATTTGGGGTGGCTAGGTGACGCAGTGGATAGAGAACTTGCGTTGGAGTCAGGAGTACCTGAGTTCAAATCTGGCCTCAGAAACTTAATAATTACCTAGCTGTGTGGTCTTGAGCAAGCCACTTAACCCCATTTGCCTTGTAAAATCCTAAAAAAATGAGTAGATTCCATTGCAAATAATAGAAATAATAATTTCATTCAAGACAATAACAATAAGAAGATAAATGCTTACATGAATCAAATAACTAAAGAGCAAATCACTGAACTGGCTATTCAGCTAAAAATGTTATAGAAAGAGCAAAATAAAATCGCCCAATTAAATATCAAATTAGAAATTTTAAAAGCTAAATATGAAATTTATAAAATAGAAAACAAGAAATCCATAGTATTAATAAATGAAATTAAAAGATGGTTTTATAAAAATAATAAATATATAAACCTTTGGTTAATTTGATCAAAAAATGAGAAAACCAAATTATCAATATCAAGAATGAAAATGATAAAATTAAAGGATTAATTCAGAATTATTTTGCCCAACTGTATCCAATAGATCTATGTAAAAAGAATGAATATTAACAAAAATATTGTCCATGGTATAACCACCTCTCAGAAAAAGAAATTGAACAGATGGATTGACAAGTGATATCTACCAAACATTCAAAGAACAATTATTTCTAATTAATTCAATATAAATTTTGAAAAAATAGGTGCAGTTCTGCTAAATTACATCTATGACAACAATATTGTGCTGATACCTAAACATGAAATACAGTCAAAATAGAGAAAGAAAATTATAGATCAGCTTTCCAATTGATAATTGGTCAAAGGATATGGAAAGGCAATCCTCAGATGAAGGAAGAAAAACTATCTATAATCATGTGACAAATTACTCTAAATCAATTTTCATTAGGAAATGGAAATCAAAACATCTGTATTTTGCTGCCTTACTTCTATCAATTTGCCCAATGTGGCTAGAAAGGAATATGATTAATGTTAGAGGTGATGTGGGAAAACTGGGACCCTGATGCATTGTAGTTGGAGTTATGAACTGATCCAACCTTTTTGGAGGGCAATTTGGAATTATTTTGTAAATTATATTTATTATATCACAATATATTAGTTTTATCATATTATATTCATTATATTTATTATAATATATATTATTTATTGTCCCAAAGATCAATAAAACTATGGCAGTACCAGTACCAGTACTAGGTCTGTATCCTGAAGAGATCAAGAAAAAGGGTAAAAAATCCCATATATATATACAAAAATATTCATATCAGCTCCTTTTGCAGTGGCAAAGAATTGGGAATTGATGGGATGTCCATGAATTGGGGAATGACTGAACAAACTGTGGTATCTGTATATGGTGGAACACCATTGTTCTATAGAACTCTTGAGAAATGGGATTTCAGGACAAAAGTTCGGAAAGATTTATATGAATTGATAGAGGGTGAAAAGAGCAAAACCAGAACAATTATACACCCTAACAACAACATGGGATGATGATCAATTTTGATGGACTTGTTCTTTTTTGGAGTACAATAATCAAAGACATTTCCAAAAGACAAGGGATGGTTAATATCATCCATATCCAAAGAAGGAACTGTGGTTTTTAAATGAAAAACCCATTTTATTATCTTTCATTTTAAACGTTATCTCTTATAGAGAATAAAATTTGAGCTGTATTTAAGAAATACTGAGAAACTGAGGCAGAGATGAGGAGGATCAATGTTCAATGAGGAAAGACAGTAAAGAGTTCTAGAGTAAATAGGTGGAGCATCACATAATAGGGAACAGTAAAAAGCTCAGTGTTCTAGAATCATCAAGCAAATACAGAGTTGTAAAATGCAAAGCATTTAAAAAATAGCAAGAGTTTAAGTTATAAAAGATTTTAAAAAGCAAATGGGATTTTAATTGTTTCTGAGAGTGACTCTGGATGAGGTTAATGAACATGATCAGAGATCTGTGTTTTAGGAAGATCAAACTCCCTCAATTCCTCCATTTTAAGAGATGATTTATAGGGGAAGTTAGGTGGAAAATTCATCATTCTGAGGTCAAATCTCATCTCACTTACTAGCTGTGTGAAATCCTGGACAAATGATTCAACTCTGTCTTAGTTTACTTATCTGGGAAATGATCTAAAGAAGAGTCAGATATGAGCAAAACAATAATGGTTTGCAACCTATTCACAATCTACATCCAATTTTTTATTTTTAGTCTATCTAAAGTTATCTTTAGTTAATAATTATTTATTAAAATCTGCTGCAGAACATACATATGTTTTTTTTTTCCCCAGTACTACTGATTAAAAACCAGAAATATTTTAAATGAAGTTCTCTAGTTGATATTTCTGTGTGATGCAGCAAAGTGATAGTATGATATTCAAGTGTTTATTTGTTGGAAACATTCTATATCAAAATTCAGGTCACTGACCCTTCCTTTGGCAAAAAGTAATCATATTTATGATCTTATTATAAAGAATCCTGTCTCTTGGTCATTGTTGTTCAGTCACTTCAGTCATGTCTGATTATTTGTGACTCCCTTTGAATTTTTCATAACAAAGATACTAGAGCAATTTGCTATTCTTTCTCCAAATGATTTTATAGATTAACATACTGAGGCAAATAGGGTGACTTATCTAGTATCAAACAGTTATGCCTAGGACTGGATATGAATTCAGCATTCTATTCCAAATTTGTTTCACTCTTGGTCAGACCACTTCTGAGTAGTAAGGATTTTTGCTCTCTCTATTAGGTCTTATCCTTTTCAGGCTGCTAAAATAATGGTGAAAACATGCATTTTTGTCTCTCTTTGTGTCTCTGTCTCATTTAGGTAAATATATATATATATATATATATATATATATGTATATATGCATATATATCAAAATAGCATTTATATTATACATATAAAATAAATTATATATAGTGACCTCAAATAAAGAGATATGATTCAAGCTTGTCAAGGATTTCTGGAAATGAATAATAGCAGAAGCAATGAGAATAATACAGAGTGGCGATCAGTTCAAAAGCTGCTTTACTTCTATATTTAGTTATATAAAATTAAGGAAGCCTTTTGGCAGGGACTCCATTGTTTAATATGAACAACAGGAGCTCAGAGAGAGAGAAAGTTTTCCTCATTTTAAAAACAAGCTGGAGAAGGAAATGACAAATAATCCAGTACTGTTGCTAACAAAATTCCAAAGATGGTAAAACTAAATTCAAATATTATTGAACATCACCAATGCCTACAAAGAATTATAATATTTTTAAGACTGCAATTGCCCGATCATGAACAATTAATCATCCTCCATTTATTTCGGTCTATCATATTTTTTAAATGGTTTTGTAGTTGTATTCAAGACTTGCCATAAGAAAGATACAGAAACAGGAAGTAAGGGTGCAAGAATAAGTGAGTAAACAGAAAAATAAAAAGGAAAGCTAAATGATATAGTGTTTTTAAGGCTCAAATAAAAACTCATAAGAAAATAAATGCATGGTATATAAAAATAGAGTATCAAAGAAAAACTCAGCTTGACAAGAATATCAGCTAGAATCCCTAGAAGAAATGATACGAGATGATATTATTGGCATAATGATAACCCTAGAGGAATGGCTAGAAAGAATGAACTGTTGTACGTATAAAACCTTCCCAAGAAGTTTCTCAAAAGTTATAGAGTTAATTAATTAACAAAACAAAAGAAATGATTAAAAATAATCTATATAATTTAATACAAACAATATGAAAAAATAAATGCAAGTGACCTAAAAATAATTCAAGGAGAAAAAATTTTATCCAAATCAGTAGACTATTTTAAAATCATGAGCAAAGAATGGGTCTCTATATTATATCTGTAGAAATAATGAATAAAAATTTCTCAGTCCTCTTCAGGCCAAGTAGCAATGTAAAAGTAAAAAAAAAGAGATATACTTTAAAAATTATTGAAATGCCTGAAAACCCTGACCTAAAAATAAGTTCAGAAATCATCTTTCAAGAAATAAAAAGGAAAAGTCCTCTGATAGTAAAGAGTGAACTAGAAATTGAAAGATCCACTGATCATGTCCTGAAAGATATCCCAAAATGAAAATTTCTAGAAATGGCATAGTCAAATTTCAGAGCTCCATGTCAAGGAGAAAATAATGCAAGAAGCCAGAATGAAACAATTCAATTATCACAGAGCCACCATCAAAACAGCAGAATAACACACGACATAGCAGTTTCCATATCAAGTGATCACTGGAATTGGAATATGATTTCCAGAGGACAAAAGAGTATGGAATGTATACTACCCAGCAAAACTGAGCTACCCAGCAAAACAAAGTACACTCTTTCACCGGAAAAGATGAACATGCAATGAAATAGGGAATTTTCAAATTTACCTGATGAAAAGACCATTTATACACCATCTGAAAGAAACTAAACAGGGGCAGCTATTTGGTGCAGTGGATAGAGCACTGACCCTTGAATCAGGATAAGCTGAGTTTCAATCCAGCCCAGATACATAATAATTACTTAGCTGTGTGACCTTGTGCAAGTCACTTAACCTTACTGCTTTCCAAAAAAAGATATGTCCTGAAAGAAACTAAAAAGAAATGAAAAAGTAGAAATATCAAAGTCATAAACTACCTTTCACATAACTTTCTTTCATGACAGATTTCAAAATGTCTCTCATTTGTAAAATAACCTGTATTGCTTTTCATTGCTGCCAAAGTAAAAAAAAAAATTTCATTTCATTTTGAATTTTCTGTTTCATACCACACTCTCAATTCTCTAGATTACCTTTACTATTTCATAGAAATGGTTTCACCCTGGAAGTTCATTGAATTCTTGACTTCTTATACAGGGCCTTCTCCATCCTTGATTTTCTTGTTTTTCTAAATATCTTGTTTTCTAATTATATACAATAGGAATTTCTATGAATCATTTTTCCAAGGTTTTGAATTTTGTAATTTTCTCCCTCCCTCCCTTCCACTTTCCCTCCCCCTAATAGAAGGCAATTTGATAGTCTTTACATTGTTTCCATAATATGCATAGATCAATATTGAATATGTTTGGAGGAAAAAAATATCCTTTAAGGAAGGAAGAAAATATCAGAGATAGCAAATTTATGTAATACTTAAAATATTGTTTTTAATTGAAGATAACAATATTTGTTCTTTATTCAAATTCCACAGTTCTTTCTTTGGATCCAAATGACATTCTCCAACACAGATCACACTAAATTGTCCCTGATAATTGCACTGATGAAGTGAGCAAGTCCATCAAGGTTGGCCATCACTGTTCATTGTTGTTCTGATTCTGCTCATCTTACTAAGCATTAAATCATGCAAGGCTTTCCAAATTTCTCTTAAATTCCATCCAGTCTGATATCTAATAGAACAATAGTATTTAATCACATACATATACCACACTTTTTTTTAACCATTCCCCAATTTATGGACATCTCCTCAAATTGCAATTCTCTGCCACATACAAAATATGAATATTTTTGTGTATGTGATGTTTTTAACAGTTTTCATGATCTCTTAAGGATGTAAACCCGGTAGTGGTATTTCTGGATAAAAGGGACTGCACATTTTTATTGCTTTTTGAGCATAATTCCAAATTGCTCTTCAGAAAGGTTGGATCAGTTCACAGAGGCACCAGCAATGAAGTAGTGTCCCAGATTTATCACATCCCCTCCAACATTGAGCATTTTCCTTTCTGGCAATATTGGTCTATCTGAGAGGTGTGAGCTGTTACCTCTGAGATACTTTAATTTGCTTTTTTCTAATAAGTAAAGATTTAGAGGAATTTTTCATAAGACTATAGAAAGTTTTGATTTCCTCATCTGAAAATTGCCTTTGTATATCCTTTGATCATTTGTCAATTTGACCATTTGTATTTGTATATCCTTTGACCATTTGTCTGTTTGGGAGATGGCTTGTTGTTGGTGTTGTTTTCTTTTATAAATTTGACTCAGTTCTCTTTAAATTTTAGAAATAAATCCTTTGTCAAAAGCACATTGTAAAAATCGTTTCCCAATTTATTAAATTTCATTTGATCTTGGTTATACTCATATTGGTTATGAATTTTTTTAATTTAATGTAATCAAAGTTATCCAGTTTGTTTTTATAATTGTCTCTTTCTCTGCCTTGATAATAAACTGGTTACATTTTACATGGATAGGTCAAGCAAACTATTCCATGTTCTCCTAATTTTCTCATAAGTATCTGCATCAATTTCGATCTTAATTTGGTGTAGCTATGACATGTTGATCCAATGCCTTTCTACCATACTATTTTCCAGTTTTCTGAGCAGATTTTATCGAAGTGTGAGCACTTATCCCAGAAGCTTGACTCTTTGGGTATCTCAAAGAATAGATTACTATAGTTATTTCCTGCTGACTCTTTTGCACCTAATCTATTCCACTTATCCACCACTCTATTCTTTAACCAATACTAGACAGTTTTGATGACTGATGAATTTTAATATAATTTAGATCTTGTAAAGCTAAATCACCATCTTTTGCATTTTTTTCATTTAAATCCCTAGATATTCTTTTTTTTGACATCAGAATAGTTTATTCCTTGAATTGATTTTTTAAAGATTTTAATTATTTAATTATTTATTTAATTTGTTTTGAGTTTTACAATTTTGTCCCTAATCTTACTTCCCTCCCCCAACTCCACACAGTAATTATATTGTTTCCATGGCATACATTGAACCAAACTGAATGTGATGAGAGAGAAATCATATCATGAAGGAAGAAAGATAGAGTATAAAAGATAGCAAGATCAGATAATGATATCAATTTTTTTTTCTAAATTAAATTTAACAGTTGTTGGTCTTCGTTCAAATTCCACACTTCTTTCTTTAGATACAAATGGTATTCTCCAATGCAGACAGCCCTAAATTGTCCCTGATTGATGCACTGATGGAATGAGCAAGTCCATCAAGTTTGATCACCTCCCCCATGTTGCTGTTAGGGTATATAGTGTTTTTCTGGTTCTGTTCCTCTCACTCAGCATCAGTTCATGCAAATATCTCTTGGCATCCCTGAATTCCCTTCCCTCCTGGTTTCTAATAGCATAATAGTGTTCCATGGCATACATATACCACAGTTTGCTAAGCCATTGCCCAATTGAAGGACATTTACTTGATTTCCAATTCTTTGACACCACAGATAGGGCTGCTATGAATATTTTTGTACAAGTGATGTTTTTACCCTTTTTCATCATCTCTTCAGGGTATAGACCCAGTAGTGGTATTGCTGGATCAAAGGATATATATATATATATATTTGTTGCCCTTTGGGCATAGTTCCAAATTGCTCTCCAGAAAGTTTGAATGAGTTCCCAGCTCCACCAACAATGTAATAGTGGTCCAGATTTCCCACAACCTTTCCAACAATGATACTTATCTGTTCTGGTCATATTGACCAGTCTGAGAGGTGGGAGGTGGTACCTCAGAGGAGCTTTAATTTGCATTTCTCTAATTATTTAGAGCAATTTTTCATATGAATATGGATTGTTTTGCTCTCCTCATCTGTAAATTGCCTTTGCATAACCTTTGACCATTTATCAATTGGGGAATGGCTTAATTGTTTGAAAATTTGACTCAGTTATCTGTATATTTTAGAAATGAATCCTTTGTTAGAAATACTAGCTGTAAAAATCGTTTCCTAATTTATTATATTTCTTTTGATCTTGATTACAGTGGTTTTATCTGTGCAAAAGCTTTTTACTTTCAATCATCTAGTTTGTTTTTGGTGATCTTCTCCATCTCTTCCTTAGTGATAAACTGCTTCTCTTTCAGTAGATCTAATAGGAAAACTACTCCTTGATCTTCTAGTTTGCTTATAGTATTGTTTTTTATATCTAAATCCTGTATCCATTTAGATCTTACTTTGGTATTGTGTGTTAGGTGTTGGTCTAATCTAAGTTTCTTCCATACTAACTTCCAATTTTCCTAGCAGTTTTTATCAAAGAGAAAGTTTTTATCCCAATAGTAGGGTTCCTGGGTTTATCAAACTTCAGATTACTATAATCATTTCCTGCTATTGCACCTAATCTGTTCCCCTGGTCCACCACTCTATTTCTTAGCCAATACCAGACAGTTTTGATGACTGATGCTTTATAATATAATTTTAGATAAGGTAGAACTAAACCCCCATCGTTTGTATTTTTTTCATTAAATCCCTGGAAATTCTTGACTATTTATTTCTCCATATGAATTTACTTACAACCTTTTCTAACTCACTATAGCAATTATTTGGAATTTTGATTGGTAAGGCACTAAACAGGTGTTTAGTTTTGGTAGAATCATCATATTTATTATGTTAGTTTGACCTATCCATGAGTAGTTGATGTTTGCCCATTTGTTTAAATTGGATTTAATTTGTGTGAAAAGTGTTTTGTAATTGTTTTCAAAAAGTTTATGAGTCTGCCTTGGCAAATAGACCATCAGGTATTTTACATTGTTTGAGGTTACTTTGAATGAGATTTCTCTTTCTTACTCTTCCTGATGTATCTTGCTAGTCATATATTGAAAAGTTGAGGATTTATGAGAGTTTATTTTATATCCTGAAATTTGCTAAAATTGCTAATTGTTTCTAGTAGTTTTTGGGATGATTTCTTAGGATTCTCTAGATAGACCATCATGTCATCTGCAAATAGTAAGAGTTTTGTCTGTTCCTTCCCGATTCTAATACCTTCAATTTCTTTTTCTTCTCTAATTGCTGAAGCTAACATTTCTAATACAATGTTGAACAGTAGTGGTGGTAATGGGCATCCTTGTTTCACGCCTGATCTGATTGTGAATGCCTCTAGTCTCTCCCCATTGAATATAATGCTTTGTGATGGTTTCAGATAGATGCTGCTTATTAATCTAAGGAATGTTCCATTTATTCCTGTACTTTAAACTGTTTTTAGTAGGAATGGGGTGCTGTATTTTGTCAAAAAGCTTTTTCAGCATCTATTGATATGATCATATAACTTCTGATAGATTTGTTTTTGATATAATTGATTATACTAACAGTTTTTCTAATATTGAATCGACCCTGGATTCCAGGGATGAATCCAACTTGGTCAGAATGTTTTATCTTAGTGCTAACTTGTTGTAATCATTTTGTTAAGATTTTATTTAAGATTTTTGCATCTATATTCATCAGGGAGATTGGTCTATAATTTTCTTTCTCTGGTCTAATTCTTCCTGGTTTAGTTAAAAGCACTATGTTGGTTTTATAGAAAGAATTAAGTAGAGTTCCATCTTCCCCTATTTTTCCAAAGAGTTTACATAGAATTGGAACCAATTGTTCCTTAAATGTTTGGTAGAACTCACTTATGATTCCATCAGGCCCTGTAAATTTTTTCTTAGGGAGCTCAATGATGGCTTGTTGAATTTCTTTTTCTGATATAGGGTTGTTTAGATTAAATTCCTATATATTCTTGACATTTTGTTACTATTTTTTCTAGTTCACTAAAGTAATTTTTTGGAAATTTGATTGGTATGGCACTAAACAAATAGTTTAACCTAGAATTGTCATTTTCATTATATGAGCTAGGCCTATCCACAAACAGCTGATTTTTGGCCAGTTATTTAGATCTGAATTTAATTGTGAAAAGTGTTTTATAGTTGTTTTCGTAGTTTCTTGGTCTACCTTGGCAGGTAGACTCTCAAGTATTGTATGTTGTCTATAGTTATTTTAAATGTGATGTCTCTTTATAAACTCTTGTTGCCGTATCTTGATAATAGCATAATGAAATGCCAAGGATTTATTTAGGTTATTTTATATCTACAACATTGCTAATGTTGATAATTGTTTCCAGCAGTTTTTATATGATTTTTTGGCATTCTCTAGGTATACCATCATGTCATCTGCAAAGAGTGAGAATTTTAGTTCTTCCTTCCCAGTTCTAATTCCTTTAATTTTTTTCATCTCTTATTACAGAATGTAACATTTCCAATACAATACTGAATAGTAGTGGTGATAAGGTGCATCTTTGTTTCACCCTTGTTCTTATTAGGAATGTTTCTAGGTTATGCCGATTGAATATGATGCTTTATGATAGTGCGAGATAGATATTGCTTATCATCTTAAGGAACAATCCATTTATTCCAAAGCTCTCTTCACTTCAGCTGCAGTGTTTTTAGTAGGAATGGGTGCTACATTTTGTCAAACACTTTTCCAGCATCTATTGAGATGATCATATGATTTCCTTTGGACATGTTATTGATATAGTCAATTATACTGATAGTTTTCCTAATATTGAACCAATACTATATTCCCAGGATAAATCCTGCTTGGTGATAATTTGCTCTAATTGCTTTGCTCATATTTTATTTACAATTTTTCATCCATAGTAAATTAAGGAAAGTTGTTAATTTTCCTTCTCTTTTTTGACTCTTCCTGGTTTAGGTATCAGCACCATATTGGTTTCATAGGATGAAATAGTCAGGATTCTGCCTTCACATATTTTTCCAAAAATTTTATATAGAATATTCAATAAAACTAACTTATGAAAATACCTGGTCCTGAAGATTTTTTTCTTAGGGAGTTCATTGATGGCTTGTTTAATTTTTTTTTTCTGATATAGGAATATTTAGGTATTTAATTTTCTCAACATTTAACCTGGGCAATTAATATTTTTTCAGATATTCTGCCACTTCACTTAGATTATCAAACTTTATTAGCATTCAGTTGGACAAAATAGTTCCAAATTAGTGCTTTAAATTCCACCTCATTGGTAGCGATTTCCACTTTTCATTTTTGATACTGGTAATTTGCTTTCTTCATTCTTTTTTTTAATCAAATTAACCAAAGGTTTATCTATTTTTTTATAAAAGCAACTCTTAGATTTATTTTTAGTTAAATGTTTTCTTGCTTTCAGTTATATTAATTTCTCATTCAATTTTTAGAATTTCTAATTTGGTTTCAATTAGCAGTTTTAATTGGTTCTTTCTCTAACATTTTTAGTTTCAGGCTTAATTCATTGATTTCCTCTTTCTCTGTTATAAATATGATAGACGACACTTTAATTCATTCATATTTTTTACTGTTATGGAATTTTAATTTTTTTGAAATTGTTTGAATATTTTCTGATACAAAGTTTACTAATTATGCATAATACATCTTCAATTTAAAGTATATATCTTTTATTCCCCAAACTTTGCAATAAAAAATTCCTTAAGACCACATGTTTCTAAAACATGATTGCAAGATTTTTTTTATAGTTCTCTTAATTATCTTATAAATTCTAGACCTCATGTTCTAATTTACCTTAAATTATTTTCCTATTCAAAGTATAAAAGTTTGCAGGATTTTCTTATATGTATCGGTGCTATTCTAAATTCTTAATGCTCTAACTTAAAAGAGCTTTCCCTCCTCACTGACAAAATGATGTTCTGGTAATTGG
This sequence comes from Macrotis lagotis, assembly GCF_037893015.1. Taxonomy (NCBI): domain Eukaryota; kingdom Metazoa; phylum Chordata; class Mammalia; order Peramelemorphia; family Peramelidae; genus Macrotis; species Macrotis lagotis. The sequence goes on from NC_133663.1 coordinate 213,293,877, forward strand.
AGATTCCCCAGATCTTGAGATATCAAGATAGTATAAATTAATTCTTTACCTTTACTGTTTATCCTACCTTGGTCAGTCCAAGTTTTTTGAATATATGAACTGTACCCTCCCTTTTTTTTGGCAATTATAAAGTCTGATTAAGAACATATAACTCAGAATTCTGTGCTAACAAATGTTTTGGTAGACTCCCAGGCTCTATCAAGGCCATTCTGTCCCTATCTATTTTAGCATTTCCTCAACTTCTTTTTTCCTCCTATGACTCTGGAAGGGCCAAAACATTATAAGCAAAAAATTATTATTTTTTTTCAAGCCCCTAAATTCAGTTACATGTATTTTCAGATTACTTTGTACAGAGGGTTAACACATATTAGAGAATTAGCCAATCTGAAGAAACAGCATTTATCTAGCAATTCCTTTCCTATCAAACTTTTCATTTTATGAAGTTTATTACTTTTCCAATCAATTCACTGCCAGATATTGCAAAAGTGGTGCTTTAATGCAATTTTCAGATTAATTCAACCTTATTTACACACATGCCTTGGTATAGACTTATAGCTTTCTATACTTTCTTCTCTTTCTACATTGATTTATAAATCACTTTCAAAGTTCCTCAAATCCATCATATATGTATATGTATATATATATATATATATATATATATATATATATATATATATATATACAAAGTCAAACCTGTTCATACTTAGATTCTACAGGCTTGAATCAATTTCCACACTTCACAAACGGTTAAAAAAACCCAATAGTCTCTATATGCCTTTTCAGTTTTCCTTGAACCCCTTTCTTCTTCATCTAAATCTTTTCAGAACCTATTACTCATACTGAATTGCTCACATATTCTTTTACTGTACTGTTTCATTATGCTTTTCCATGAACTCTTTTATTAAGACCAGTAAAGAAAAATAATTTTAGGGACAATTTCAATTTCTACTGGGTCCCTTATAAGTATAACTTGCCAAATCAGTAAGTAAAACTCTGTTAGACAATCAGACCAGAAAACAAACAATAGAAATTATGAGAAATTAATAGAACCCCTTCTTTCCCCCCGAAAAAAACATGATTTTCAGGAAAATCTCTGGTGGCACCAAATCATGAGTTTTTGGAAAAAGAAAAAGATCCAATTTTGAAAAGAGAGAGAAAGGAAAGAGGATTGGCCAAACAGAACACAAAGATATGATGGCAGGCCTTATCATGCAGAGACAGCTTCCCTCAGCCTATATTTTAAAACAAACATATATAAAATACAATAAACAGAATCAGAGTACTTTGAACCAGAGAGGCCCCCAAAATGCGGGGAAAACCCCACCATGCTTTCACACTAGAGAAAATACATAGAATATTCAATCTATCACAATACATTTTTCCATAAAAATGTATTGCTGTTGAAAGAGACTGTTGAGGGCCACAGGAAGGTCATTGCATGACTGTGAATGACTTATAGTTCCTCTTGCCCACATACACCAAGGTCTACTTACTTGACTCAGTTTTCTGGATCTTCTTATCTGTTCCTTTTCTTTTGGCAGTTCCTGGAATATCCTGTGAGAACACAAAGCCTGAGAAAGTAACATTGTGTGGGAGTACTAGCTTGAGAAAGTAAACTTTTGAACTCTGATCATCTGCTGTTCATGAGCACACAAGCATTGTTTGACTGGCTGTTTAAAGAAATGTAAATGGGAGTAAACCAGGAAATAAAAAGTGCATTTAAGATCTTGCATGTTGTTAAATAAAAGGAGGAGAACTTACCATCCTTGTCTCCCACCTCTTCAATGCTCACCTGAGACCTTGACTATAGCTGGACTGAGTCAAACAATATGTTACAATAGTTGCAAGTAATAGATTACCCAGCCAGTACACAACATAATATTAAACACTTTTAGATTTTGACTGGTATAACTTTTGAGAAGGGAAACAGTCAGTCAAAATTCCTCAGCTCAATTGGAGTATCCCCTGTCCCTGTTCTTCAAATAGAGTAAACCAAATATCTTCTTTTCAAGGACACAGTTCTAAGTCTTTTCTGGGGGAGGAGTGGAATCTTCTGTTCTTAAATCATCATGACGCATAAGTTTCTGTAATAACTAACGTTATCAGAATCTATATTGATAAACTCCTGAAGCTATAATGTCACTATATCATTATAGTAAAAGTTTAACTACTTAATTTCCCCTTAATTTTTTTTATTTATTCATTTTTAGCATTACTTAGTACCCAAATTATAACTTTAGAATTAACCTGACTCTTCTTGTCTTTCTGGAATTTACTTCCCCAAAACTGTATCAAATTAAAAATAACATTTATTTTTTATGATTTCTTTATATAACATATTTGGTAATATACACTGCCTCTTTCCTGATTTTTTTAACATTTGAAGCAATTCTCTCTCTCTCTCTCTCTTTCTAACTAGTCCTTTTTCTAAAAATCTTCAAGGTCAAGTGATAAGAGAATTACAAACATACAAGCTGCAGAGAGTGAGAAGGAGTGGTGAAAGCATTCTGGCAGAAGCATAGTGAAGAATTGAGGAATAGAAAAAGTCAACAGCATTTTATCATATTAATATTTATTTATCTGTTCACATACTGTTCTTCAGTCATGTAGATTCAAAGTAACTTCTACACTCAATTCTACTTTCCTTGGGAACCATGGTTCATAAACAGTCTGTAAAAATTCATCCATTTGTTATTATTATTAATTTCTAAGTCTTTCTTTTTAGCCAGTTTCTTGAAAATATTTATGTCCTTCCCTGGCTTCTTTATCACTTTATATAGTTCCTTCCCTATTACACACTGTACTAGCTCAGAAAAAATGAAACAGAAAGCCTTGCTGTATGTGGTTTTCTTTCAAACCTCCCCCTTACCCTTAATTTGTCCCAAGACTTTTGATGGCTTTTCCACAAGGGAGTGTCTTCTCTTGCAAGATTCTTTCAGCCTCTGGAGTGGGTTCAAGTCCCTGACCTGCCCCATGTTAGGGGCACCAAATAATAGGACCCCCCGCCCCCGAGCAAGCAAGAGGATTAGAATGGCTCAAAAGGAAAATGAAATACATACACACAGGTGGGGGTGCTAGCAGGACAAATAGCAGAGCTATTTATTGACGGTATCAAACAATTCTTTATAGCAGAAAACCACAAATTTAGCATACAGGATGTTTCTAAATGATATTTCTAAAATTAGTACAGGAAATAAACTAGAAAGATGTAACCCAGGTCATGAAGTTCAGGTACAAGGCTATCACACAAGTAATGCCATGGATGATGCAGTTGTGTTATCACAACAGAGTTCCATGGATATCCTTCAGTTCAAGGGACACCAAAGGCTGGGCCTTTTAGTCATAACTGACCTTTTAACCCAAACTCGTTTGAGCAGCTCTCAACATAAAATAATTCATCATTTGTAGCATGGTTATTAGATGTCTGTATAATTTTAATAACATAGCTACTGAATATGTGTAGAAGTGAACTGCACCAATGAAATGAATATTTATAATGCTGTGGCTATATATATTTACATATACGTGTGGTTATGTCTGAATTATAATTACTATTCATCTTTGCTGAACCAATCACTGTACTTGACATTGGAAATACATAAGCAAAATTGAAATAAGCCTTACCTTCAAAGTGTTTATATTCTATCATGGCAGTTGATGCATACATGTATACATATTTTGTATACACATATTGTGATGAGAAGTGAGATTGATTTCACCTCCTAGGTTAGTTGATGTTATAGAAATTATTTGCCACCAAAACTGAATGAGCAGGCCTGAAAAGAAATCAATAAGCCTTCACACCAGACATGCTAGTCTTCTTGGAATACCCCCATACACTTCAAGAAAGTATTAGTCAGAACTAGTATCAATAGGACAATGTAAAAGCTTTCAAGCAATCAGAATCATTCAAATGGACTGCTTCAGGAGGTAACTGAGTTTAGCTAATTTAGAGGTTTTAAAATAAAGTTGAATGATTCTATATTAAGAAAGTTATAGAAGGAATTCTTTTAAAAGTACTGATTGGAAGGTCTCTAAATCAGACTTCTAAATTAAAAAAAAATGAACCAAAACAAAGCACAACTTTATAAATAGTGTACAACTTTGTGAAAAATAAACAAACCTGAGGAACAAAATGTGGGAGTATATGGGAAAAAGCCCAATAAATGCAGTTTCACAGAAGTAATCAAATAAAACCACTTTAATAAGATCTCCAATATCTCTAATATTCTCCAGTATGTTAGGATATCTATTTCTTTTCCAGACTTATTTTTTTTTTATTTTTTGACCCCTGTATGCCAGTATTACTGGACTATTAACTTGAACTTTTAAACCTGAATTTGCACTTCCTTGTCTGCCACCTAGTACAACAGTTCTGAGGATGATAATATTACTAACTGTTCCAGTCCATACTTGGCTGTCCTGTCAACATTTCAGTCAGTGCTTTTGAGGATTCTCAATTATGACTCCCTAAGTAATATGCCCTTGCTTCCTCCTTTTAAAGATATATTTTTAACATCTGGGATAATTTGAGAACCCCCTGGAGGTTCTGTATTTACATGCCTCTTTTTTCTCTCCCTCAAATATTAATACTTGTGATTTTGCTATTGGACCTAATTTCTTTATACAGTTTTTCATTGAAAGACATAAAGAGTAAGATCAAAGTTCTCTGAACTTTTAAAATTACTCTCTTCTAAAGTTATAGGATAATTATCAGATTATTTATGCCATTTCCTTCCTTCCCTCTGAAACACTTAGCCTAAATCTATTCTCAACCCTAACTTTAACCTTTAAAGATCAGTTCAAACTTTAACGCTGCCAAAGATTCTTCCCTCAAATCTATCTCTGACTCCACATTCTCTCTGAAGGGTTTTCCAAATAGACATTATCCTCCATCTCCACTTGGATTCCAACTTCCACATTGACTTTGTCCCTATTCTGCCTTTGCATCCAATTAAGCCTCCTTCTCCACCATCATCTTCAGGATTTGACTCTGCTTTCTAGTCTTACCCTGAACACAATCCTAAAAACCCTCTTCAGATTCTAATATTTACTCTAATTGAAATCTTAACCCTAATCTTTACCTTAAATGGGTATCTTCAATTGCAAAACCAATTATTACTTTTTCTGATTAATTTTCATCTACATCAGGATCTCTGGCTCCACCACATTTTCCTATCTAATCTACAAATTGACTCTAAAAGCTCCCTTTGGTCTCTCAGATTCAAACTCCCATCCTTTTTAACTCCAAGGTCAATCCACTGTATCACCTAGCTGATTCACACTAAAGGGAAAACAGTAATTTACAAAATCTTGTGCATTTTCTTTCTCATTTTTTTCATTGGGATGACATTGAAATATTTTTTTTCTATTGAAAGTAATTTCAATCTTTCATGTGGTTCCATTTTCCAAGATGTAAAAAAGTGATTTTTGAAAGGGAGGAAATTATTACACCAAACAATAAAAGAGTTTTGTGATCAAATCTTAATTGTGATACAAATAAAGAGAAAACTGATGAATGAAATTAATAGTCTAAAAGTCACTTGACTAATGTTCTGCATCCTACTTGGTCTATAATTCAATTTCTTTCTTAAATAAAGAAAGCAAAGGTCAAAAGAAAGAGGGAAAAGAAAGAGCATAGCATCCACTTCTAACTGTAGTACTGAGGCAATAGACACTTGTACTTATATTGGTCCCCATATTTAACCATAGTTGAAATCTTACCAGTGTGATAGAGCATGCCAGAGCTTTCACTCTCCTGAAATAATTTTCAACATCCTAGGGTCCATTCTCTACCATAGTGAAGGACTTGATCCAGGAGGAGTTCAATAACGAAATAAAATTTCAAGCAAATATGATTAACATGATAGGAACAACAGGATCCAAAAGACTATTTTGAATTGGGAGTTTGTGTTCTTCCTTTCTTGATTGCTTTGATCTGAAAAAATTAATTTAAGACTTACCTTATTTAAAATGAAAGACTGCCCTTTTAGCCATCATTTACAAAATGGAAAAATATTGTTCTTCTTTTTGGTAATTTTAAATTATTTTCTTAATGATGATCTGATGTAAGTCAATTAAGCAATGTAAAAATGAATTAGCATTAAAATAAGAAAAATAATTAGACAAATAGTATTAGAAATGGACACAAATGCAAACAAAAATGTTTTGGAAAACAAAAAAGTCAATTCTCACTTCTAATTCATTTATCTCTCCCCCCCAGTTCAAGTTATCTATTTTTTGCATATTATAAAAAGTTTCCATTTATTTTCTTTCAAATTCTTTGGCATACATAATGGTAATTACTTTTTACTGTGCTTTTGTAACATAAGTTATCTCTGATTTTTTCCTCATAAATTTTACGAAAGTTATATGACAAAGTTGTAGGAATTAGCTTAATAAGGAATGTATATTTTGAGATTTAATTGGAATTTCCCCCAACAAATTCATTCATCCTCCCTCATTATTTCCTCTTCCCTCCTAAAAGTATCATCTAATAAGAAGTTTAATATTTTTGAATATCAAGGAATGGATGAACTTTGATAACATATTCCTTTTGTAGTCATTTTTCAAAATTTGCTATTGGTTTGCAAGGATTAATTAGATTTTCTGGCAAGAATTGTGCTATTTACTGTTTAAAGACAGTTCTCTTTGTCAGTATATTTCATCTCCTCTTATGGCTTATTGCTTTATACATTTGGAAGATTTCTATATGTAAAGGGAAAGAGGTCAAATCATATGATAATTTAGATGAGACACCCGATCTTGTACCCTCTAGCTTTGAAGCATCTTGCTGATAGGTACAGAGCTTAAAAATATTATAAGGCAAATTTCATATCTCAAAGCTGCTTTAATGAACCTAAATGACAATGTCACTCAACATCTCAATATGAAGTTATCTCAAGCAGACATGACATCTTTATCGAATTTTTAGAAAAAGCCCTAGGAGAATTTTGAAAGTAATTTAACATATGCATGTGATACATTTGCTATATGTCTAAAATACTGAATCTGAGTTTATTATGAGTATATTTATTGCAAATTCAGAGGGCCACAAAAGAAATTATATTTGTGATTTCTAAAATGGCCAAGGACAAGGAAGTGTTGTCTTTTAATTACTGAAATTAATTTATTATAATTTAGTTTCTTTTGATTATTCCTTACAGACCATCAAATGAAAAGTCAGCACTAATGTAAAATAGGAAGTTGACTATTATCAAAAATCAACTATACACTAATTAGTTCTAAAAATTCTTAACATCAAAATTTTGGATATATAACAAATGCCAACTTTTTTATCCACCAATGAGAAATTTCATATTGCCTTGTGGATCACTAATAAGTATTTACAACTGCAATACCTAAGAAGGTGACATTTCTAGAACTGAGCTCCAAATATAAATATAGTGATTTACAATTTTTAGAAACAGGTATTTGTGACTGGACAGCACAACAAGGGAAATAATTTTATTACATGAGGGTACACAAAATACTGAAAACTTTGATCCAACAAACAATTAAATTTGTATTATATAAGCCACTATAGAAGCTATTTGAGAAGATGCAGAGAAGTGATGTATTACAGAATTATGGGAAAATCAATAGCTTTGGTGTCAAAGGAGCTGAGTTCAAATTCTTGCATGGCTATGTTAACACATACGTGTATGACTTTTGCCAAGTTGTTTAATTTCTACAAAACTCAGTTTTCTTATCTTTTAAAAGAAAGTTTTAGATTAGATAATCTCTAAATTTGGTATACTGTAAAGACATCAAGAATCAGTTCTCAAGGATTTATAATCTAATTAAGAAATATAATATTTATCTGTTTCCAAATTGTTGTTTTATGTTTTATTTGAATGCGGCATTTTTTTTCATGATTTTCTAAATGACTCCATGCCTTTTAAGTATCTTGCTCAAAGTCATTTCAAATACTTAGTCTCAGTTACCTTAGTTTTAATATCAGGGACTTATACTCAATCTTATTGGATCACATTTAAGTCTGAATTATTGATTATATGAATTTAGCTCCTAAACAATCAGTTTCAGTGAGAAAAAATGCATAATTAAGAAATGCATAAAAATATGTGATTGTGCCAAATATTAAGTTGAATGATTACCTCTACTTTATTTGAAGTTTTAATTTTTGTTATCAAGGAACTCTATGGAAAGATTTTTTAAAGACCAGCAGCATTATAGAAACAAAATCCCTACTTCCTAGTGAGTCCAGAAAGGTACGAATTAGAGATAATAAATTCCACATTCGAACCAATTGGTGGGGAAAGAGATCATAATTATAATCTGGTTAAAAATCAACAGAGAGAATCAGAAAAAAACAAGGTTCAAATCTTGCATATGATGCATACTATTTCTGCAGCCATAGGCAAATCACTTAATTTCTTTAAGTGTCCATTTCATCATCTGAAAAATGGAAATAGGAATGTCCATAGAACCCATCATTCAGAATTGTAATGAAGAGCAAATGATATAATGTGTATAAACAATTTTGCATAACCAAAATACTAGATATCAGCCAGTTATTAGGATTGAAGAAGCTTAAATTCCAGTGCCAGGGGTCATCTTATGCCTTCTGTCTCCAGGTACTTCAATGGGTTAGTGTGGAAGGTAATCATGGCTATGGAGACATGTATTTTCTTTCTTTTATTTTTTTGCAAGGCAATTGGGTTAAGTGGTTTGCCCAAGGCTACACAGCTAGGTAATTATTAAGTGTCTGAGGCCGGATTTGAACTCAAGTACTACTGACTCTAGGGCCAGTGCTCTATCCACTGAACCACCTAACTACCCTTTGGAGACATGTATTTTCAACAGGGTAAACTGCCATACTAAACTATGCATATGTAAGGATGGAGATGCAACTATGGTAACACCATCATTATTTCCCATACATCTCTCACTGCCAAGTGATGACTTCCTTTAATGAGAAGGTGTTGCTTCCTTCTTCTCCTCTTACTATGTTATGGGAGATGCTGATTTGTCAAGCATTTGAAAATAGTACCTACAATGCATCAAATACTTTGTCACCAAGAATTAAAAAAGTAAAACAATATCTTTCTTGAAGAAATTTACATTTCACAAGGAGAAAGGAGGGCAAAAATATTTACATACACAATATTTATAATTATATATAAACAAAATAAATCTCACATAGATTCCAAGTAACTTTAGAGGAAACGGTATTCACTGTCAGCTGTTGTCTTGGAAAAAATCTAGGAATGTCAAGAATTAGATGTGTGGTGGGGAAGAATTTCAGACCTGGGGAACTACCAGTACAAAGACAAAATGGCGATGAAGTGTGTGTGTGTGTGTGTGCGTGTGTGTGTGTGTGGAAGAGAAAATAAGGCCAATACAAATGAATAATTAGTCTGTGGAAGAAGTCTCTAAATGTAGGATAGATTGACAATGTGCAGACCTTTAGAAGTCAAAAAGGGAAAAGTGTATTTTATCCTAAAAGCCCCAAGCCCCAAGTAAAGTCAACAAGAATAACAGGGAGTGAGTAGACATATTCAGTAATTCAAAATTTTAGGAAAAAGTTCTATTTTGGATATATCCAAATCAAAATATATACCATGGGGTATTGGTAATAGTGGACTGAGTATAGGAGATCAAAGGAAATTTAGAATTTTACAGATGGAATGATATATAGATTTATATTTTTATATTTCTCTATACATATACAAAATATATGCATATATTTCAGTTTTTATGTTTTTCATAAAACAAACTCAGTTTTATTTAATTCTTATGTTGCATTTTGTTCATCTCTCCTTTGGTTTTCAGGATTTCTTATTTGGCATATGATTTAAAATTTTTAATTTTTTTCTTATTATAGCTTTTTTAGAAGCATGTCCAATTGATTGATCTCCTCTTTCTTTATTTTAAGTATTTAAAGATGGGGAGGGGGTGTCCTAATAATACACAAAAGCTCAGGAATCACCCCAAACCAGGCATAGGCTTGGGAAATGATGTATGTTTAACATGTTTGTACATGTATGGCCTATTTTGACTACTGAGACATGATTTTATCTACTTATTAAACTTAATGACTTTCATAATCTGAAACTCATGATTATTCCTTTTCCAGTTTGAACCAAAACTAAATTAAAGCTGCAACTACTGGTTGCTTTGGGATGAATGTGTGTGTTTGTGTGTGTGTGTGTGTGTGTGTTTGTGTGTGTGTGTGTGTGTGTGTGTGTGTGTGCATGAGTGGTTAGATTTAGCTAATTCAGAGAGGTGGAGGTGGAAGTTCTCTAGTGATATGGTTTTGTTGCCTATTTTTTCCTGTAACTGACTTAACTTCTCCAAGAATATGAATGCTAAACCACTAGGTACATATATATGTAATATTGATATTACTTCTTTGTCTATGATGTCTTTTAGCAAGATATTGTTTCCTTCCATATCTCTTTTAATTAGGTATATTTTATCTTTATTCTGTGTGTGTGTGTGTGTGTGTGTGTGTGTGTGTTTTGCGAGAAAATGGGGTTAAGTGATTTATTCAAGGTCAGCTAAGTAAATATTAAGTGTCTGAAACTAAGTTTGAACTCGGGTCCTCCTGATTCCAGAGCTGTTGCTCTATCCACTGTGCAACCCACTGGCCCATTTTTCTTTTCTTTTTAACTTCAAATGAGTCATAATGTATTCTGTTTCTGTGTGTATCTCTCTACTTCAAATGTATGTCTTGTAAACAACTTATTGGAGGATTTTTTGTTATTAATAAACTCTATTATCTACTATTATCTACTTTCATTTTATGACAGAGTTTATCCCATTCCCATTCACAGTTAAGATCATAAACTCTGTCTTTACCTCCATCTTATTTTTTTTTGGTTATACTATTCCTTGTAATTTTAATTTTAGGATCACTTTCAGTAGGTGATTGGTATATTCCTTCAAGGACTATTTTACTCTCTCATTTCAGTATGTTCGGGTAGTTTTCTTTGATATTTTCCTATAAAAATTGTCCAGGATATTTTTCTGAAAGTGGCTTTCAAGTAGTTCAGTAGTTCTTGGATTATCTGGTAGGATCCATTTTAGCAGTTGGCTATTTTTCCTAAAAGGTAATTTACATCTCTTGTATTTTTCTAATCTTTTGATTTTGTTTGACAAATTCTTAGTGACTTAAAGATTTCTGATATCTTATAGTTCCCACATGCTAACTTGTTATTTTTAAGAATTTTTTTTTCTTCAGTAAGGTTTTGTACCTCCTTTTCCATTTGACATTTCTACTTTAAAGCTATGGCTTTCTTCAGTTAAAATTTATGTTGATCCTTTTTCATAATTCCCCATCATAACTCTCATTTATTTTCCAAATTTTTCATCTATCTCACTTACTTGATTTTTAAAATTCTTTTTTGAGCTCTTCCAAGAAGACATTTTGTAACTAAAACAATTCATAATCCTCTTTGAGGCTTCATATATAGGCATTTCTGAGATGTACTTTGATCTTCCCTATCACCATACTAGCTTTCTATGGTTAGGGTTCTTGGATTTTTTGCTTATTTTAAAAACATAACTCTGTTCTTGGGATGCAGAGGGCACAGCCCCAAGCTTATTGTACTGGTTGTCAGGGGTCATGCCACACTGCCTGTGTTAGGATAAACTGACCCAGTTCTGCCTGTTGCTCTGGTGTTCCAGAGCTCACAGTATACTTTCTGCACTGGGGTTTGCCTGCTCTACTGGCCTGCAGAGCCATGACCCACAGGCATCAGTTCTTGATCTGCATTGTGGCTAGGAATCTCATGTAGGCTTCCATACCTACAGCCTTTCCTTACTCCACCTGAGTGCCCCCCCATCCCATCTGGTCTGTGCTAGTGTGAGCTCCATTTTTTTCCTAAGTGAGACAGAACTTTCTTGAAGTCCCTCCAAGATATAGAACTGAATAAATGTTTCATTCTATATTTTTGTTAGTCTGATTAGAACATTCATTTAAAGATGTTTCAAAAGGAAATTGGGAAAAATTCAGGGAACTTTTTAGTTTCTCTCCTCATTTTCACTTTGTCGAGCTCTCCTATCACCCTTACCTTTCATATGAAATAAATTATTAAGTCCTGTCAGATACTTTTTCTAACATCTCTTGAATCTATTCCCAATCTATTCCCACCAGCATTACCAAACTTCTTTTAGAATGTCCAATATTGCTTCATGAGTGTCAAACTTAAATACAAATAGGACTATTAATCCACAATAAGAGTCCCTGAAGGATAAGTATGACTTAGTTTTATCATGTATTGCAAGCGGAAATTAGGTGAAGCAAGTAAGCTTATAATAGGTTTATATGTGTGTGTATTTATATATAAATATATATAATATGTTTGTATCATATGTATATATATACATATGTGTGTGTGTGTGTGTGTGTGTGTGTGTGTGTGTGTGTGTGTGTGTGTGTAGCTCTTACACTCACATTTCTCCTTTGAATAAGGGTCACCTTTTACATGCTCATTTCACCCATCACTACTGTTTTATCAAATAAGGCTTACCCTCCTTTTGGTTCCATTTATTTTTTTTACTTCTAAATAATTTCTATTGTTTGGAGACAAGGAAAGGGAACTGGGCTTAAATGCAGTCATATTTTCAATCATCTTCCCAGAGTTTTCCAATTGTATTTCTATTACATCTCTACTTTCTCTCCCTTTTGCCAAAACATGCTTCATACCACCAGAAAATCTTATCACTATTTGTTCAAATATTTTTAGAAAATCAGCTCCAGGCAACAGAAGTAGTTTCCTGACCTGGACCCCATGGAGCATGAAGCACAACTTGGAAGATCAGCAGGGAGACCTCTGCCAGAGTTAGCAGGAAGCCCAGCCAGCATGGCCCTCCTCAGCACAGCCAGGGACTCAGAGCAACCCAGATCCCAGAAAATGAAAGCCGGCCCTTGGAGCTACCCAGCAGGAGCCTCCCAGCAACTGCACCTTGAGTGCTCTGCACATGGAAGTTAAGGGAGTGGAAAGAGAATTTTGTTGTCTGTCCTCTGTCCCTGGGACAGGACTCTGGAGATTTAACCATATTCAGACCCTGGTCTCAGTCTGGATCCCCCATAGAGCAGTGACGCCCTCCATCACAGCCCAGGGGCAGAGGGATATGCTTGTGGTCATTCAACAGACAAGGATAGTAGTCAGAACCTCACATACTGAGGTGTTTGTGGGGGGAGGGGGTATCCCAATAATACACAAAAGCTCATTAATCACCCCAAACCAGGCATAGGCTGGGGAAATGAGTAAACAGGGAAAAAATGTACCTGACCATAGATAATTACTTTGGTCCCATGGAGGATCAAAACACACAATCAAAAGATGAGAAAGTCCAAGTTTCTGCATCTAAAGACACCAAGAAATGTAGAAGTTGGGCACAGATGATGACAGAGCTCAAAAAAGATTCTGAAAATCAAGTAAGGAAGGTAGAAGAAAAATTAGGAAAAGAAATGAGAGAGATGCAGGAAAAACATGAAAACAAAGTTAGCAAGTAAAGGAGATCCAAAAAAGCTAAAGAAAATAACATGTGAAAAATCAACTTAGGTCAAATGGATAAAACAGTTCAAAAAGTTATTGAGGAGAAGAATGCTTTAAAAAGTAGAACTGACCAGATGCAAAAGAAGATAAGAAAGCTCTCTGAGGAAAACAAATCCTTCAGATGTAGAAGGGAGCTAAAGGAAGCTGATGACTTTGGGAGTAGTCAAGACACAATAATTCAACACCAAAAGAATGGGAAAACCTAGAAGAAAATGTGAAACATCTCTTGAAAAGAACAAGTGATCTGGAAAGACAAATGCATGAGAGATCACTTAAAAATTATGTATGTATGTACCCAATGACATAGCATCCAAATTTTAACAGGAGAAGCTGAAAGAACTACAGGTAGACATAGCAAAACTCTGATAGTGGGGGAATTCAACCTCCCACTCTTAGATTTAGATAAATCAAAATCACTAAATACACATGAAAGAAATTAAGGAAGTAAATATATTGTTAGAAAACCTAAATGTGATAAACATAAGGAGGAAATTCAATGGGATAGAAAGGATAGAAAGGAATACAGAAGAATACACCTTTTTTCTGCAGCACATGGCACTTACACAAAAATTGATATTGTACTAGCGTATAACAACCTTAACAATCTATTGCAGAAAAGCAGAAAGAGTGAATACATCTTTCTCAGATCATAATGCAATAAAATCCATATGCAATATTAGGCCAGGGAGATTTAGACCCCGAAATAATTGGAAACTGAATAACCTCATTTTAAAGAATGAGTTATAGAAAGAGTTACTTATTTTATCCTAGATAATGACAATAATGAAAAGCATATCAAAACTTATGGGATTCACTCAAAATGCCTGTCAGGGGATATATTCTATCTTTAAAGGCAACAAAAAATTTGATAACCCCCTTAATTAAATACCAAATTAGAAATTCTGAAAATTTAAGGGGAAATTAATAAAATCGAAAGTAAAATATCTATTGAATGAATAAATAAAATCAAGAGTTGGCTTTATGAACAAAAACAATGAAATTGATAAACCACTGGTCAATTTGTTTCGAAAAAAAGAAACAAGAAAATCAAATTGCTAGTATCATCAATGAAAAAGGTGAAATCATCACCAATGAGGAGGAAATTAAAGAAATACTTCTGAATTATTTTGTCCAACTGTATGCCAATAAATTTGTAAATCTAAGTGAAATAAATGAATATTTACAAAAATTTAAGTTGCTCTAAACAACCCAAGCTCAGAATATGAAATTCAACAAGCGATCTTTGAACTCCCTAAGAAAAAGTCTCCAGGGCCTGATGGATTCACAAGTGAATTCTACCTAACATTTAAGGAACAATTGGTTCCAATTCTATATAAACTCCTTGGAAAAATAGGGGAGGATGGAACTCTGCCTAACTCATTCTATGATACCAATATGGTCCTGATACCTAAACCAGGAAAAGTTAAAAAAGAGAAAGAAAATTATAGACCTATCTCACTAATGAAAATAAATGCAAAAATCTTAAATAAAATATTAGCAAAATTATTACAACAAGTTATCTCTAGGATAATGTACTATGACCAAGAAGGATTTATCCCAAGAATTCAGGGTTGGTCAAATATTAGGAAAACTGTTAGTATAATTAGTTATATCAACAACAAATCTATCAGAAAATATATGATTATATCAGTATATGGTGAAAAAAACTTTTGACAAAATACAGCACCCATTCCTACTAAAAACACTAGAGAGTGTAGGACTGAATGGATTGTTCCATAAGATAATAAACAGAATCCATCTGAAACCATCAACAAGCATTATATTCAATGGGGAGAGGCTAGAGGTATTACCAATAAGATCAGGGGTGAAACAAGGATGTCCATTATCACCTCTACTATTCAATATAATATTAGAAATGTTAGTTTCAGCAAAAAAAGAGAAGAAAAAGAAATAGATGGAATTAGAATTGGGAATGAAGAGATTAAACTCTCACTCTTTGCAGATGACATGATGATATAACTAGAGAATCCCAAGAAGTCATCCAAAAAACTATGGGAAACAAGTAGCAAATTTAGCAAAATTGCAGGATATGAAATCAGCCCTCATAAGTCCTCAACTTTTCTATATATGAATAGCAAGATACAGCAGGAAGAGTTAGAAAGAGAAATTCCATCCAAAGTAACTTCAGACAATATAAAATACTTGGGAGTCTATTTGCCAGGGCAGATTTAGAAACTTTTTGAAAACAATTATAAAACACTTCTCACACAAATTAAATCAGATTTAAATAACTAGGCAAAAATCAACTGCTCATGAATTGGTAAAGACAATATATTAAAACTGGCAATTCTTCCAAAAATAAACTACCTGTTTAGTGCCTTACCAATCAAAATTCAAAAAAAAAATACAGTAATGAGTGAGAAAAAGTTGTAAATTCATATGGAGAAAAAAAGTCAAGAATTTCTAGGGATTTAATTTTTAAAAGTACAAAAGAAGGTGGCTTAGCCATATCAGATCTAAAATTGTATTATAAACCATCAGTCATCAAAACTGTCTGGTATTGGTTAAGAAATAGATTGGTGGATCAGTAGACTTAGACTAGGTGCAATAGCAGGAAGCAATTATAGTAATCTACTGTTTAATAAATCCAAAGACCCCAGCTTTTGGGATAAAAGCTCTCTCTTCGATTAAAATTGATGTGAACATTGGAAGTTAGTATGGAAGAAACTTAGATTAGACCAACACCTCACAACCTATACCTTGATGAGATCCAAATTGATATAAGATTTAGACATAAAAAGCACTATTATAAGCAAACTACAAGATGAAGGAGAAGTTTATCTGTTAGATCTATGTGAAGGGAAGCAGTTTATGACCAAGGAAGAGATGCTGAACATCATTAAAAATAAAGATGATAATTGTGATTGCATTAAATTAAAAAGGTTATGCACAGACAAAACCACTGTAACCAAGACCAAAAGAAATGAAGTAAAATGGAAAGCAATTTTTACAATCAGCATTTCTGACAAAGGATTCATTTTTTAAAATATACAGAGAACTGAGTCAAATTTATTTTTAAAAAAGCCATTCCCCAGTTGACAAATGGTCAAAGGATATGCAAAGGCAATTTACAGATGAGGAGATCAAAGCAATTCATAGTGACATGAAAAATTGCTCAAAATCATTACTTATTAGAGAAATGCAAATTAAAGCATCTCTGAGGTACCACCTCACACCTCTCAGATTGGTCACTATAACCAGAAAGGACAATGATCATTGTTGGAAGGATTGTGGGCAATCTGGGACACTAATACATTGAGGTCTTTTTTTAAGGTTTTTGCAAGGCAAATGGGTTTAAGTGGCTTGCCCAAATCCATACAGCTAGGTAATTATTAAGTGTCTTAGACTGGATTTGAAGCCAGGTACTCCTGACTCCAGGGACGTGCATTATCCACTGTGCCACCTAGCTGTCCCTGGCACTAATACATTGTTGGTGGACTCATCCAATCTTTCTTGAGAGCAGTCTGGAACTATGCCCAAAAGTAACAAAAATGAGCATACTGTTTGATCCAGCAAAACCACTATTGAAGAGATAATGGAAAAGTGTAAAAACATCACTTGTACAAAAATATCACAGCAGCCCTGTTTTTGGTGGCAAAGAATTAGAAATCAAGTAAATGCCCTTCAATGGGGGAATGGCTTAGCAAGCTGTGGTATATGTATGTCATGGAAGACTATTGTTCTATTAGAAACCAGGCAGAATGGGAATTCAAGGAAGCCTGGAGGGATTTACATGAACTGATGCTGAGTGAGAGGAGCAGAACAAGAAAAACATTGTACACCCTAACAGCAACATTTGGTTGATGGTCAAACTTGATGGACTTACTCATTCCATCAGTGCAATGATTAACAACCATTTGGGGATGTCAGTGATGAAGAATACCATCTGTATCCAGAGAAAATACTGTGGAGTTTGAACAAAGATCAAGAACTATTACCTTTAATTTAGAAAAAAAAAATTATTGTCTGATTTTATTCTCTCTTTTACTTTATGTTTCTTCCTTAAGGATATGATTTCTCTCACATCACATTCAATTTCGATCAATGTATACCATAAAAACAATGTAAAGACTGGTAAATCCCCTTCTGTGGGGGTTGGGGGTAGAAGTAAGATGGGGGGGATATTGTAAAACTCAAAATAAATAAAATCTTTAAAAAGAAAATAAATACATAACAAGTTCTTTAGACTAGATGTTTCAAAAAATCCCTTTTTATCATTACAAGATTTTCTTTATAGCTCTCTTACTAAACTTATAAATTCCAAAATTCATATTCCAAATTGCCTTAAATTATTTTCCTTTTCAAAATATAAAAGTTTTCAAATTCTCCTTATCTGTATCAGTGCTATTCTAACTTCTTAATGCTCTAATTTATAAGAACGTTCCATGCTCACCAAAAAAATGATGTTCTGGGATTTGGAGATTCCCCACATTTTGAGATAGCAAAGTAGCATGCACTATTTCTTTACCTCTACAGTTTATCATTCCTTTCTCACCTCCAAATTTTTTAATATATGAACTATGGCATCTAAGCATATTTTGAATCCGTATAAAAATTATCTTCCCTCTTTTTAAGCAATTGTAAAGCCTGATTAAGAGCACTTCATTCGGAAGTCTGTGCTAACAATGATTTTGGCAGACTCCCAGCCTCTATCAAGGTCATTCTGCCCCTATCTATTTTAGCATATCATTAGTTCTTTTTTTAAGACTCTGGAGGAGCCATACAAAATATAATTTCAAAAGTCTTTTATTAACATGCTAATTAAGACCAGTACAAAAAAAAATAATTTTAGGGACAATTTCAATTTCTTTCAGGTCACTTATAAGTATAATTTGCCAAATCAGTAAATAAAATTTTGTTAGTCAATTAGACCAGAAAAGAAACAATAGAAACTTAGAAAATAAGAGAAAATAACAGAACCCCTTCTCCCCCCAAACAACATGATTTTCAGGGAAATTTCTTCTGTGGCCCAATATCATGAGTTTTTGGCAAAAAATGAAGTTATAATCTTGAAGAGAAGGGAAATATTAGCCAATCAGAACACAGAGACATGACTGCAGGCCTGACCATGCAGAGACCACTGAGAGCTTCCCTCTGCCTATAAGTTAAAACAAACACATATAAACACATAAACATAGTCAGGACATTTCTAACCAGAGAATCCCCTAAAATTCTGGGGAAAGCCCACTTTGCTCTCACACTAGAGGGTCCCCTAAATAATACACAAAGACAAAGACAACAGGGTGCCAGATAAACATAAACACACTCCAAAACAAAAATAAATACCACTAAAGGTGACAAATCTCCAAGAAACCAGAGGAAAAATCCAGAGAACATTCCATTTTTCCCAATGCATTTTTCCATTCAAGGATTTTAATATTTAACACTTCTTGATTCTAACTAAAAGTAATTATAACTATAACTTTTTAGAAGACAGTCACTCAAAAATCCCTCAGCATAATTGGAATATCCCCTGTCCTCCTTTAGCTTAGTATAAACCAAATAACTTTTTTTTAAGGGGACAACCCTAAATCTTTTCTGGGAGGGGAGTCTTCTGTTTCTAAATCCTCAATTGTCCCATTATTTTCTGTAATAAATAAATTATGTACTTTAGAATGGACCTGATTCTCTTGTCTTTCTGGAATTTACTTCCTCAAAACTTTCTCAATGTCAAATAGGATTTCTTTTGTGATTGTTTATTTAACACATACCTTTCTCATCTGTGAATATTCACTATCACTTTCTCTGTTTCTATAACTTCAAATAAATTCCCTTCCTAACATCTTGTACCATTTTATTTTATTTTATCAAGTCTTCATGAAATAATTCTCTCTCTCTCTCTCTCTCTCTCTCTCTCTCTCTCTCTCTCTCTCTCTCTCTCCCTCTTAGTTAGTCCTTTGTCTTAATCATTCTTTCAGCTCACATGAAGGTCTAGATAAACTAGCCATGAGCAAGCAAACTGTCTGATCTCTCATATCCCCTTGAACTGCCTGTTGCAACCTAACAAAAAATTGTACAAAATCTTCATTAGTTTCTTGTTTTATTTTTTTAAATGAAGTATTGCCTCCTTTTTCAGGCTATTTCAGTCATGCCTGTTTTGCGACCATGTATATTTGTTAATATGCTTATAAGCTGTACCCAGGTTGTTGATTTACCCCTGTACATGGACCAGTGCCAGTGAGCACCTCACATGTTATTGATAACCCTGCTGCTTCATTTCTTTTGGCTTGACTAGTACAATTCTCAAAAAAATTCATTTTTCCATATTAAATAATCTCCTGGTATAAAAGCAGATTTTGCTATTGTATTCCAATCTTCCGGGTTAATATTTGGCTAATGTGTCTATCATAGTTAAAACTTATGGGTTAAGGGCAGCTAGGTGGCATAGTGGATAAAGCACTGGCCCTGGAGTCAGGAGTACCTGGGTTCAAATCCGGTCTCAGACACTTAATAATTACCTAGCTGTGTGGCCTTGGGCAAGCCACTTAACCCCATTTGCCTTGCAAAAGCCTAAAAACAATAAAATAAAATAAAACATAAAACATTGCTATATGTACATGTTGCTTATTTTAATTCCTTAAATGTTTTAAAATCTAGATTATTATATTCTCTCATAACATTCCATGGATTCTTTGGATCAGGTCTCTGAAATACAGGAAAGGAGAACAATAACTCTTTCATGTCTTATGGAATCTCCTCTCCTTTATTCACTGCTTTTTGAGTAGCCTTTTGAACAACATTCATATACTCCTTATTTTTGTTAGCATTTTCTTCTTTAGACCATAAAGTAGCATAAGGTGGGTTATTAAAGTTAGGAGAAGGAGACATTGGAAGTAAAACCACCATTCCTTCTCCTTTTTGTTTTTACTCTTTTCTTCCTACTGAGTAGTTCAAACATCAACAACTGTTAATATACTCTGAGCCAAAGGAATATCTCCAGGTGGAGTCATATGGATTTTTGAAACATTACACATGAAAAGACACCTACAGGAAATGTCTCCTGTACTTCCTGTTTAAAATATTTGCTCATCTGTCTCCCATTTTTCACTATTTTGCACTCCTTCTTTTGGAAACCAAGGACACCATTTTTGTACACATTCAATAAATTCTTCCAAATGTTTTGCTGTTATTAACAAGTCTCTTTCTTTGACTATCTGCTTTAACTCTCTTAAATAATGTCCTCTATCTTTAGACTCACCTCATCCCATATTAATACTCTCTGTTTCAAACCTGGTGAAAAAATTAAAAAAAAAAAAAACTATATATCCCCAATACCTTCTGTCTTGTAGCAAGCTCTATGACCCACAGGATGTCCAGACAGTGTCTTTTCAAGACTAACTCCCCTCCAGGTCCCTCCTGTTTGGGTGATAACACAGGTGTACTTCTGGGTATTTACTTAAGAGTTAGGTTGAAGGAGATGTCCCACAAACACTTAGATGTCAAGATAGCACCAAACTTAAGGTCATGAAACAATCTCTCTTAAGTTTATTCTTGAATACTCAGATTTTTATAACAAAGTTCATCTCAGACATGACAAGTCAGATGAAACACAGCTGCATAGTTTCCCTGGTTGAATTTATGATATTTATCCTTTGAAGTCTGTAGACTTCCTAATCAGAAAACTTCCCACATGCCTCTAGTGTCACAGATGTTTTAGGTCAGAGTTTACTGGTGAGCCAACAAATTCATTTAATTAGCAAGAAGACATGCATATCTCTGGTGACAAAGGTCACCAAAGACATGTGTAAATCACTCTTAGAAGCTGGTCCTCAACATAATCTAAACTAAATATTGTTTATGATGTATCTAGTATTTGGAACTATACCCAAAGGGCAATAAAACTGCCCATATCCTTTTTTTCCAGCAATACCACTATTGGATCTGTATCCCAAAGAGATCACAAGATAATATAAAAAACCCATATGTACAAAAACTTGGAAATTGTGGGGATACACATAAAATGAGGAATGGCTAAACAAACTGAATGACCAGATTTCACAAAATTCTTGAGAGATTTATGTGAATTGATACTGAAGAGAGTGAACAGTACCCAAAAAACATAGTACACACTAAGATAATACTGTGTGATGATTAACTATGATGGACTTGCTCATCTCAAGTAGTTCAGTAATCAGAGACAATTTTAAGGACTTATGAAGGAAGATACCATCCATATCCAGAGAAGGAACTAAGGAACTACTTGAAGTCTGAATGCAGATCAAACCTTATGTTCATAAATTTTTTAGTTTTTTATAGTTTTTTTCTCTCTCATATTTTCTCTCTTTTGTTCTGAGTTTTTTTTACAAAATGATTAATATGGAAATATGATTATTATTTTTATACATATATGATTGTGCTCTGTCAGGAGGAAGGGAAAGGAAAGGAAGAAAAATATGAATCACTAAACCTTATCAAGGAAAGATTGTTTAAAACTCTCTTCACATGTAGTTGGAAAAAATATATCAATTTTTAATTTTTTAAAAAATACATCTAAATTTCTACAGCATTTGACCGTCAAATGAGACCAAGTCAGACAGGACCAAAAAAGACTAAGAAACAGCTTCCTAACCCCTCTCTATCAAATATAAAGTGTTATCTATAAACCTTTCCTTTTATCAAAATTGCTCTAGAAAATATATTATCAAGCAAAAATATAATTTACATATTTTTATCATGAAATAATGAAGATTTTGATATTTACTTAACTACAGGGGTAAGTCTGTCAATTTATGTACTTCACACTTTTAAGCATTTGACTTTTCTTCTGGGTTACTTGATAACAGCTTTGCATAAAATAACAACAAATTCTTCAGCAAGATTGTTTAGAGAGGGGAGCTAGGTGTCATAGTGGATAAAACACCAGCCTTGGAGTCAGAAGTACCTGGGTTCAAATCCGGTCTCAGACATTTAATAATTACCGAGCTTTGTGGCCTTGGGCAAGCCATTTAACCCCATTTGCCTTGCAAAAACCTAAAAAAAAAAAAAAAAAAAGGATTGTTTAGAGAATTTTATATTTGCTTTTTTATTTTTTATTTTCTTCAGGTTTTCGCAAGGCAATTGGACTTGCCCAAGGCCACACAGCTAGGTAATTAATTGTCTAAGGTCAGATTTGAACTCAGGTCCTTCTGACTCCAGGACCGGTGCTCTATCCACTCTATCCTAGATGTCACTTTTATATTTACTTTTTTACAAAATCAATTAATATATACTTGTTATTGCTATAACTGGTAAATTATTAATTAATCATATTTGTACGAAGATGTAAAATAGTTTTCATTATCTTTATTATGTTTTTGGTTTTTTTAGGTTTTTGCAAAGCAAATGGGGTTAAGTGGTTTGCCCAAGGCCACACAGCTAGGTAATTTTTAAGTGTCTGAGACCGGATTTGAACCCAGGTACTCCTGACTCCAAGGCCGGTGCTTTATCCACTATGCCACCTAGCAGCCCCTCATTATCTTTAAATTCACCTTAAAAAGTTCTTATTTCTCAGATAAATAATAAACATCATAATTTCTACACTACCTGTGCAAATCACCTAGGTAAATTTTTCCTTTAAATATAATGTGTTATATTCAAAATGTTATGTTAGTAATAAATATCTGATTTTTCTTTCTAATTACAGGTCACATTCTTTTGTGGTGAGGTTTATTTATGTAAAATAATTTCTGATACTGAAAAAATATATATTAATATGCTTATTTTTAGCTATATTTCACTAAATGTTATTTCTTATCTTTTATATAGGAGATACCCAAGTGAATAATATATTAGATTTAAATATATGTTATTTTCAACACAGCTTGCAATTGATATTTCAAAAGTAAAGTGAATATCATTATTTCAAATTGTTTAATACTAAAGAAAACATTGGGAATTCTGACACCTCTCCACAAATACTGAATTATGTATATATCTCTTTTGGTACATATTATAAATATTGGTGTGTAGGCTGGAAAATGACAGAATGTTCTCTCATTTGTAATTTAGGTCTTCAATTATAAGTTGAAAGATAGTATAGAACAATGGATGAGGAAGGAACTGAGACTTTTGGCCAAGATGATGGAGAGATTTTCCCTCATATATAATATGAAACAAACCTGTTAACAGAAATTCAATCCACAAAATCAAGGAAAAGGAAAAACATGTATCTCAAGTCTGTCTTTGAGGACTGTGGGTGTGCCAGGGGCAGAGAGCAGAGAGCCAACTTGGACAGGGTGAGAACCTGAGAACAGGACAAACCTAGGATCAGCCCTAGAAACTTTGACTGTGGTACCTCCAGTCAAAGAGCCAAGTGGGCCTTGGAGGCATTGGCTGTGAGAATGACAGTCTAGGGTGCTCCAGCTAGATGGAAGGGTGAGTTCCAGTGCCTAGAGTTGCAGCCATCAATCATCTGGACTCCTCTGTTCTGGAGGATCTCAGACTCCATACTTTCACTTCCCCAGAATCCTTTTCCAAGGACAAAAACAGTAAAAGGCCAGCCCCCACCCCCCACCTCCAGGCTCAGCAGCAGAACTCTCTCAGTTGAAAAGATAGAACAATTACCTTGCCCCAGGGCATAGCCTACATTTTTCAAGGATAAAATTATTCAGCATCCACCCAAACCACAACAGGACAAGGGAAAAGGCATCAAATCAAGGTCACAGATACTCCAGAGAAAGCAATCAGCACCCATACTAGCTGACCCACTTGGAGTTGTTAGACTCAGTGAATAAAACCTCCAGGGATCTCAACACTCAACTTTTGTGAATCAGCACCTCCCAGAACTCAACATCTCAGGAAAATGAAGGTCAATGAAAGGTGGGGGGTTATAGAAAATTACCTGAAAGGTAAAGACTTTAACTGAGAGAGATCTAGAACCTCTGAGGAGAATATGATTTGGTCTCCAGCCCTGAAAGACTTCCTTGAAGTAATCAGAAAGGAGTTTAAAAATCAATTGGAAAATTTGGGAGAGACAATTAACACCTTGCATCAAAAAAAAAATCCTTGGGGAAAACAACTGAACAAACACAAAAAGAAAATAATTCTCTCAAAATATCAATTGGTCAAATGGAAAACTCTTTCAAAAATAGAATTAATCAATTAGAAAATGAGTTGCAAAAGGTAAATGAAGAAAATTCTTCTCTAAAAAAAAAGAATGGAGTTTGTGAAAACTAATGACTTCATGAGACAAAAATAATCTGTTAAACAAAAGCAAAATATTGAAAAAAATAGAGGAAAATGAAAATACCTCATCATCAAAACCACTGACCTAGAGAATAGAAGGAGGAGAGACAACCTAAGAATCATTGGTATTCTTGAACATATTGAAGAGAAAAAAAGCCTGGACATAATATTACAGGATTTAGTGATGGAAAATTGCCCTGATATCGTGGAAACAAAGGACAAAATAGCTAATAAAAGAATAAATTGATCCCCTCTGGAAAGGGATCCCAAAATGAAAACACCAAGGAATATTGTGGCCAAATTCCAGAACTGTCAGATAAAAAGAGAAAATCCTGCAAACAGACAGAAAGGAGCAATTTAGATATGAAGGAACTACAGTAAGGATTACAAAAGACCTGGCTGCAGCAATATCAAATGTTCAAAGCTCCTGGAATGTGATATTCCAAAAAGCAAGGGAGTTTAGAATTCAGCCAAAATTTCACTATCCAGCAAAACTGAGCCTTCTTTTCCAGGAGAAAAGATGGACATTTAATGAAATTAGAGACTTCCAATTCTTCCAGATGAAAAGACTTAATAGAAAATTTGGACTTCCAACAGGAGACCCAAAGACACATGAAAACATTAAAAAGGGTGGGGGGCAAACTTCTATCCAATAAGATGAAACTGACTGTATCCCTACTTGGGAGAAAGACTCTAATAACTTGAGAATTGTAACACTGTTAGAGAGAATATACTTGGCCAGTATTTGATGAACAATCATGACTTTTCTGACTCAGATATAATGATTTAAAAACAATATCTCCTCAAAAAGGGGGGCAGTAAAGATATGGGAGGATGGAGGAGATTAAATGGTAAATCTCATTACATTAAGAGGTACAAAGGACCTATTGCAATAGAGGGGCAGAAGGGTAGAGGTGAGAACTGCCTGAGTCTGACTCTCGTCAGATTCAGCTTAAAGTCAACATATACTCAGCTAAGTTAAGAAATTATCTTTCAAGTCCTAAAAGCAGGAAAAAGGGAATGGGGAGGAAAATTGGAACTAACAGAAGGAAGGAAAGGAAGAAGGGGCAAGTGGAAAGGGGAAAGAAAGGCAAACACATTGAAGGTGGTGCTATTCAGAAACAAAATACTGGGGAATATGGATAAAGTGAAAAAGGGAAAAATACAGACAGAGGCAAGATAGCATGGATGGCAACAAAGAGTTAGTAATTATAACTTTGAATGTGAATGGGATGAACTCTCCCTTAAAATGTAAGTAAATAGCAGAGTGTATTAAAAATCAGAATCCTATAATTTGCTGCTTATGAGAAACTCATTTGAAGCAGAAAGATACATACAGAGTAAGGTAAAAGGTTGGAACAAAATACATTTTAGCATATTTTAGAGGTAGCAATCTTTATCTCAGACAAAGCAGCTGCAAAAATAGATATCATTAAAAGAGATAAGGAAGAAAAATATATTCTGCTAAAAGGTACCATAACAAATAAAGTAATTTCAATACTAAATATGTATGCACCAAATGGCTTAGCATAAAAATTCTTAGAGGAGAATTTGGAGGAGTTACAGGAAGACATAGACAGCAAAACTCTACTGATGGGAGACCTCAAATTCCTTCTCTCAGATTTAGATAAATCTGAACATAAAAAAAGTAAGAAGGAAGTTAATGAGGTAAATAGAAATTTAGAAAACCTACAAGTGATAAACCTATTAGAAGAAATTGAAAGGAGATCATTGAATCTTTTCCTGAAGACCTCTCTAGGAAGGAAGAACCTACCACCAATTCTACTAATTAGACAGCTACTTCTACTTTTTAATAACTATAATTCTCATGTCAAGAAGATTTTCCTTCAAGTCTCAATATTTCTTCATAATTTCCTCCATTATTTATAATTCTTCCTGGAAACAGAGTTAAAAATGATGGAAAAAGTCAAAGAGAACCTCAAATTTATAAGTGTGACAAACTATGGACAGTGTTAATATATCTCTCTTGTCTATTTTTCTATGATCTGGTCAAACTATACTGCTTACTATTCCTTTTACATAATATTTTATCTTTTCTCTTATGTTTTTGCACTAGATAAACTTGTCTTAACTCTCAGAATTCCTAGTTTGTCCTAGAAGGCACATAAAAGATGTAGAGGGCAGAAAGAAAGTGCAGTGAATAGACTGCCAAGTCGGAAATCAGGAAGACTTACCTTACTAATTTGAAATTTGACCTCAGACACTTAATAGCTTTGTGAACATGAGCAAGTCATATAACTGTTTGTCTGTTTCCTCATCTGTAAAATGAGCTGAGGAAGGAAATAAATACTCCAATAGCTTTGCCAAGAAAATTCCAGATAGGATCACAGAAACATGACAGAAAATGATTGAGCATCAATTAAAGGTATGTCATTCCCAGAAGTCAGCAATCATATTTGGCGAAGTTTCATGGCATTGGCTTTGGATACACATTGTGACTCTTTATTTTCCTATAGCTCTATATGTATATTTTTGTACAGTATATAGTATCCTCTTGTCATGATACATAATAAGTACCTGAAGGACAAGGGTCATTTCATTACTATGTTTGTATCCCTGATACCTTGGTATGGTAACTGGCACACTAACCTGGCAACCATGAATTTAACTGAACTGAACTGAATTAAAATAAACTAAGTTAGAAGACAAAGTTGTTTCAGAAAAGGAAATTGTAGGGAACTGTATTTTTGACTTATCCTAAAAGCAGCTAGAGATAGAATGTTGGAGAAGTTCAGAAGACAATGCAATTTAGAGGTGGAGATTTAATGATTTTTGTCCTTCATTTTCAAAGATCACAACAACAGGGAGGTGATGCCATGTGAATTAGATTTGAGTGAGGGATGCTGTACTAAGTCATTAGCCTCAATTTCTCCTCCAGATCCATCTGGGTCTAGTGATATGAATCAGGATGACTGAAAATGATCCTGGACAAGGCAATTAGTGTTCAGTGAGTTTCCTAAGGTCACACAACTGGTAAGAGTCAAGTGTCTGAGGTTGTATTTGAACTTGTGACTCCAGGGCCAGTACTCTACCTACTGCACCACCTAGCTGACCTAGATGAAGATTTAGGTGTCATATGAATAGAGGTAGTAGGTGAAACTGTAGTAGTAGAAAGTGACAAGCAACAGACTGGAGAAGGGAAAAAAAGCCTAAGGACAAAACCTCATAGTTCACCCATGCACAGAAACTAGTTAAAAGATGAAAAACTTGTAAATGAAACAGAGAACACCTAGATATATAAATGAATCACTGTAGAGATCAGTTTTTAATGTGGTCCAAAATTCCTTTGACAAAGGTTTATTTTTTTTAATTCCTCAAACAAAAGCAGAAAGGAGGGCTAACTTAAAAAGTATATTCCTGTTCAGCCTCATTATAATATTGATTCATTGTATAGAATGTCAATGAATGTTAAAAGTTTCTTTTTTACTTTGGTGGAGACAAAGAGCAGAAAGTTATTTAGCATAAATAAAGGAAAGACTAGAGGAGAAATTAACAACTAAAGAGAGAAAAGGATATATACAGTGAAAATTATGGAGACTGAAAAGAAAATTATTTGAACTTCATAAATATGGCTTTTTTATTCACAAATATGTTTTACCTTCATTTGTGTGCCCACTATGCTGACATGCATTTTTATCTTGATGTACTGCAACTGTACACATGTCTTGTTAGCAAGACATTACTCTCAAGCAATATTGCATAGGCCCACCTTGACGATATGATTCACGAAAACTTTTGCTTTTCTATTTTTAGCTAAACTTACTGCTTTGTGGAGTGGTTCTGTCCCCAGGAGTGTAATCAAGGATTCAGCTCTTTGTCTTTAAATAAGGTTAAACCAGTGAATTATTCTTTAAATTATCTAGGTCTGAAAAATCCACATACTCCTGTTTCCACTAACATTAAATTCACTATCATTATCAAACAGTCCTTCCTTATCTAGTTGAAATTCATTTTGCTTTCATTTACACTTATTCTATCTACTGCTGACTGAGGGGAAGATAGTAAATAAACAATATTCTCTTTCTAAAAATTCTTCATTTTCTTGACAATTTTAATTCACTCCTCAACATTACTTAAATAATCCCTAATGCCTTAAGTTTTTCCCATTACCTATATTTTTCCTATTCTTTTGTCATTTTTGGTTGCCTTTTTAAAGCCTTGTTGAAGTTTTCTGCATCCTTTTAAATGAGTAGGACCTATTATTAGACACTGAAAGGAGCTGAATATAGAGGATTTTCTCAATGTCCCTATATATTTCTGCATTTTAGCAGGAATATACAGTGATGATTTAAAGTTCAGCTTGCTATCTACCATAGCACCTAGTTCCTTTATTGTTACATTTGCAGTCATTTAACATCCTATTTTACAACTAATTCATTTTTTGTCTTGACACCTCTATTGGTCTGTAGATTACTAAAGTTGCTCTATTTTCCTCTTCTCTTTTGCACACTCAGTAAATCTGATTGCTAAAAATAACACAGTTAAAGAGTGCATGTTTGTTGTTATTGTCTTAGATCACTGAAAAAAAGAAATGCTAAATAGAATTGAGCCAAGGATATCTCTTGTGGTGTATCATTTATTATATCTCCCAAGTCAATTCTGAAATGTTGATTATAATTCAATATGTCACTTGCCCACTCATTTTTACTTTTTCCTAAGAGTCCTGTTGAATAGATTACTCACATCATCCCAATATATTAAGAAAAGAAAAATTTTGAAATATTACTAAAATAAAGATAGATTATATCTTTTACTATTCCTTGTTCTTAAAAGCCTATAATTTGCTCCAATTGGAATTTCTCTTCTTTTTCAAATCCTGTTGCCTAATATACACTCAGCTGTTGGAAAATTGCATTCCTAGAAGATAAAAGAAATCAAGAATATTCATCATCCATTTTCCATTGTTTATTGTAGTCCATACTGACTCTTTTGCATTCTCTAGACATCATCAATTCTCAATGAATTCTTCCAAATATTAGCTAGTATTTTGAATACCAAGCTCATTTGAATACCCAGCATACTGAAAAATTAATTTCTTTCCCTATGTTCTCCCTTCCCTCATAGATCTCTGCCTTTTTGCCATCTCACTCCAAAGGTTGCCATTACAATTTTATAAAGCCCAAAGTTAAAAAAATCAACATTAGAATTATCTTTTTGTTGTTATCTGTTATTAACTTTACTTAGCCATTTAATACATGAACAACATTTTCCTTTAATGTTTTTTTTTCATGGCTGATACAAGAAAAGAATATTTTTTAATTCTCTTTATGACCATTGCAATTACAACTTTTTTCCTTTGACTTTACTTATTTTTCCCTATAAAATTTCACTTTTTCTTTGAAGACATTTAAATAATTTAGATGAATTTTCATTAAGTGCTATTTTCCATGTTTAACTCTTTGGGGTCTTTTTGTTTGTTTTTATTTTTTTTAAGTTTTTGCAAGGCAAAAGGGGTTAAATGGCTTGCCCAAGGCCACACAGCTAGGTAATTATTAAGTGTCTGAGACTGGATTTGAACCCAGGTACTCCTGACTCCAAGGCTGGTGTTTTGTCCACTATGCCACCTAGACACTGCCTCCATGTTTAACTCTTTTTAAAATAAGATTTTTAAAAATCATGATTTTTATCAATAAAGCTTGCTTACCTAGCAGGTCTCTTTTCGCTCTTTATTTCAATTCCTTCTTCATTTATTCAAGAACTAAAAGAAAAGGTGGATGCTTTCATTCAAATTATACAGTGAAATTTAGGATGCTATGTCTCATGTGGCCATGATATGGAGTAGAATACTCTTCTCAATTAGGAAAGGAAAAAGTTTTGATGAGACATTTTTAAAGAGCAACATTTATTATTACTAATGAATATTCATACTCATATCTATTAGCACCATTTATTCCAAAACTTTTTGGCTCTATATAAATAACCACTTTCCTTTATCACACACACACACACACACATACACACACACACATATGTATGTATAACATATATATATATGTATGTATAAAAATATATCTATGAATCTAAGTATATAGTAATTGGAATCTTTCACTGTGAAGGAAACCTAAATTTTAATGTTTAAAACGTGCTTTACATTAAAATATACAGATAAAACACATTATGGTGTAATCATGCCATAGAACATAAATATTTATTCATTATTTGGAAAAATTATATAACATTTTTGTGAATGAACAGGGACATCATGGAAAAATAACTCAATGTAGAGAGATTTTTTAATGCAAACCTAAAATTAAAAAGCAAATGTTTAATTACCTTCAAACTCTCTCAGAAAAGGAAACAGGATTAAAACATCAATAGGTAAGATAGAGTCAGCTACCTGAATTCAGATAACCTCATCAGGAATCATGAAAGTTTGTATGTTCTTTATCTCTGGAAACTAAAAGAGGAAAGGGTGAAGAGAACATTTGGTGGAATCTGAAGCATCTATGAAAGCAATGCTACAATTTTCAAGACTACAAATAAAAGACATTATGATGTAATCACGCCATAGATCATAAACCATATTGTTTTGTTTTTGTAATCTTTTCCTTTTGTTTTAATATTACTTGTCACATGGAGTCATTGTTTTCAGTATGACCCATTCTACTCTTCCCGGATTTCATTTCTTGACTAAGGTTTTCTAGGCTATTAATCCTCCTTGCAATTATTTATCTTCTTAAATTTAAATTTCCTTAACATTCCATTTTGTTTTTCTTATTTTTCCTAGCTATTCTTGCAGTACTTGTATCCAGAACATTATTTTTTGTTTGTCTTTTTCTGTGGCTAGAGCCTTGAACTTTTAGAATTGCTTTCTTCAGCTTTATCACTTAGTCTTCTCTCAATCTACAGTACTAATTCATTTTATTCTGATATTTTGTTATGATTATTCATATGTCAAGCCTCAAAGTCTAGATCAAGGCTTTGTGCTTGAGTCAGAGCAATAATTCTTTGTGAGTAACTGATAGTTATATATATGACTTTATCCTGCCATCTACAGAAATAATTTGGTTTTAGCTTTGTTTCCAGTATGTTCAAATTAGTTTTTGGCTTTGGCTCTTTCTATTTCCTTCTTGAATAGTTTCAAACCTCAGAATGCTTTCCTTGCTGTGAGTTTAAGTAACCCACCAAGATAATGTTGACTGAGTAATTAGTAGACTTCTTGAGAAACCAAGGGCTTGAGAAACCAAGAACCTGAACCTTTTCTGATATGCCTCAGTGGTATGCTGCTTGTGGATTGTCTCTACCTAGACTTGAATGCTAAGATTCATGGTCCCTGAATGTAGAGGTTATCACATTCACCTCCCAACTACCCTGACTTTTCTCTGTTCAGAGCTTCCATTGAGTTCTGTATGTTCTTATATGCAATTATGGATTTAATGGAGGATGTTATAGCTTTTCCTTAATCGTTATTCCTTTCAGGATTTTGAGCTTTACAGGGGATTCTGGGATATTCTAGGTCTATAACTATCACTATCACTATAACTATTACTAACTATAACTATAACTATATAACTATATAATTATAACTATAACCATAGCTATAACTACCATCTTTCCACAATTTCTGAAGTATAATATTAACTAAGATACAGATTCAATGAAAAATCAGTATTAATAGTACAATAAGAACAATTTATTTATAAAATATTTAATTCCAGAATGTAGGGGCCAATGACACATTATGTCATAAAATATTAGATTTAGAAATGGCACAAAACTTGGAGCCACATTCAGCCACCTCATTTCTTTTTCCAAGAGAAAACTGAAGCATAGATAAACCGATTTATCTACACTTAAATGACTAGTGATTGAAATGGGAATTGGATTCAGTTCTTTCTGACAAGTCTAGTGCCTTCTATGTAATGTCATACTGTCCCCTTTTGAAATCCAAAAGAGATAAAGACAACATTTTATACTGGATACAAACACTGCTCCAGATGGCAGGTCACAGGACAGGATGCTGAGATCACCAAGTTGATTCCAGAGTGTGAGGTAGCATGGAAAATATGTTTGGGGTGAGAACTGGTCTTAGAAGTGGACCATAATCTCAGAAAGGTAAAAATGGCATTCTTAGCTTATAAAGTAGGCTAGAAATAGCAGAGTGAAGCAAAAAAATGCTGATTCTTCCTACTGGTCTGAGAATTGAGGACAATTAAATTCAGAGTTGGGACAGTCAACTAGCTACTGGAGTAATTAGAGTGCCCAGTCTGGAGTCAGAAGACTTGAGCTCAAATCTTGTCTCAGACTCTAGCTGTGTGACTGGGCAAGTTCTTAATTTTGCAACAATTTCCTCTTCTATACAATTATTTGGACAAAGAAATGATAAACCACTCCAGTATCTTTATAAAGAAAACCACAATTGATGTCATGAAGAACTGGACATGACTAGAGCAACTAAATATTAAAACCACAGAGTAACATCCATGGTAAAAGGGAAAAGAAAGGTAAAATTCACATTTCATTTAAAAGAGAATTAACAGTATACTTTGTTTTGTTTTGTAAAAAAGAAATCTGTCCAAAATAGAGGTTCATAGTTTCATAAGTGATGCACTTTTATGCTTTGTATATAGGAATATTTATTTTTGTTGCTGTTTTGTGTTCAAAAAAAAGTTAGGGTTTGGATGAAGTGAAGGGGCTAAGTGAGGATAGACTAAAATAAGTTACTCAAGTGAGTGTAATAAGAGCACTAAATATAAAATAATATTCTCATCTTAGAATCTACTAAACCTTGCCCTCTGTAGCTCTTCTCTCTTCTGTTGCAATAGTTTCTTCTGACTATATCTACTTTCCTCACCCTCCTCTTCCTCAT
This sequence comes from Macrotis lagotis, assembly GCF_037893015.1. Lineage (NCBI taxonomy): Eukaryota > Metazoa > Chordata > Mammalia > Peramelemorphia > Peramelidae > Macrotis > Macrotis lagotis. Next base: position 213,327,420 of record NC_133663.1, read on the forward strand.
GGCTTAAACTTTTCTCATCTTATCCTTCTTTTAGTTTGCTTGGAAGTTTTCCCTTTGCAGAAATCATGGTGTTTTCCATTAATTGATTGCATATGGGACTAGGTGGTAATGAGGCATTGAGAAAACATATATTTTTCTGAGGTTTTATTTCCTTTTTCACTTATGGATTAACATTTGGAGGAAGTAGAGTAATGTGGATTTTTGTCTCTGTTAGAATAGCTTAATTTACATTTTTGAGGTAATAAAAGTTTTCTGCTAAAATACAATACAAGCATAAAATGTATGAATGTTTAAGATTAAATCAGTTGTTGCACTGGGGAGATCTTAGTGGTGAACCTACTTGAAATGAGCAATTTAAATAGATTGATGTAAGATGTTGGTATATTTTTAAATGAATGAAAATAGAATAACTTCTCAATCACATTAGTAAGTTTTTGGTAGCAGCAGTTGCTGTGCCTGTGGCATAGCAGCTGTTTCATGTAGGTGACAGGCTGACAAAATAAGGGTTTATTTATTATTTATTTTTATCATAGAAACTAATGTCTTTGGTTCTGTCAAACAATAGATTACAGTAGCCATGTACAGTTTCTTTTGAGTCTCTCCTAATCCATTGATGCATTATCTATTTCTTAATCAGTTTTGATGACTGCCATTTTACAGTATAGTTTTCGATGTAGTAAAGTAAGGCCACCTTCCTTTACCAATGTTTTCATCAGTTCCCTTATATTCTTGGCCTTTTATTACTGCAGATGAAATTTTTTATTACTTTTTTTTTGCTTGATAAACTAGTTCTTTCTTAGTTTGATTGGTATGACCCTGAATAAGAAATTTAATTTACATATAATTGTTATTTTTACTATATTAGTTCTCCTTAACCATGAACAACTGTTATGTTTCCAGTTGTTTAGACCTGACTTTATTTGTTTGGAAAGTGATTTGTAATTGTGTCATACTGGATTTGTTACTCAGTTTGTCTTCAGAAGTAGATTTCCAGATACCAAATGTTATCTGTAGTTACTTTAAATGGATTTTCTCTTTTTATCTCTTACTCTCTTGGGCTTTGATGTCCACATATAGAATGATGAATGATTTATGTGGATTTATTTTTATCCTACTACTTTGCTGAATTTGTTGTTTCACGTAGTTTTTTAGATGCTTTTCTTTCGGTTCTCTCAGTATACCTCATATTATATGCAAAGAGTGAAAGTTTTTTTTCCTGCATTTCCAAATCTATTCCTTCAATTTCTTTTTCGTTTTGTATTGTTAAAATTAACAATTTTAAGATCTGGAGTGAAACAAGGATGTCAATTACTAATCTTATTGGAAATGTTCCTAGTCTATCACCATTACATATATTGGTTGATGGTTTTAGATAGATACTGGAAATATTTTAAAGGAAAAGTACATTTATTCCTATACTCTCTAGTGTCTTTAAAGGAATGGATACTGTATTTTGTCAAAAGGCTTTCTTCAGCATCTATTGAGATAAACATATAAATTCTGTTGGTTTTGCTAATGTTATGCTCAATTATTTTAAATGTTTTCCTAGATAGTACTTTGAGTTTATCAAGCAATCAATTAATTAATCTGTGCTTAATCTGATTAATAATACTTGAAGGTGAAGAGGCATGAACATTTGTAATTTTAGAGATAAAGAAAGGAGGGTGTGAATACTGAGAAAATTCTATTCAATAGATTTGGCCCATCAGGATAGCAATCCTGATTTCAGAAAAATCAAAATCAAAATTTGATCTCATTAATAGGGATAAGTAAGGAAACTATAACTTCTTAAAAGTCACCATAAGTAATGAAGTTATATCATTATTAAACATGTATGCTCCTAGTGGTATAACATCCAAAGGAAAAAGCTGAGTGAATTACAAAGAAACACAGGCAACAAAACTTTAATAATGGGGGATCTACACCTCCCTCTTTCAGAACTAGATAATTCTAACCACAAAATAAACAGGAAGGAAATTAAGAAGGTGAATAAAACTTTAGAAAACTTAGATATCATAGATCTCTGGAGAAATCTGAATGGGCATATAAAAGAATATACCTTTTTCTAGTACATGGAACTATACCAAAAGTAACCATGAACTTGGGAATTTAAAAACCTTATAATAAGATGCAGAAAGGCAGAAAAAATGAATCCATACTTCTCAGTCCATGATGCAAAAAAAATGCATGTAATAAAAGACCATGGAAAGATAAACCAAAAATTAATTGGAAAGTATATAACTTCATTTTAACTAATGAGTGGTTCGTACAACAAATCATGGAAATAATCAATATTTTTTCTAAGATAATGATAATCAATGAGACATCATGCAAATTTTTATGGAATGCAGCCAAGACAGATTAGAGGGGAAATTTTATATCTTAAAATGCATTTATGAATAAAATAGAAAAAGAGGAGATCAATGAATTGGGTATGCAACTAAAAAAGCTAGAAAAAGAACAAATTAAAGATCCCCAATTAAATACCAAATTAGAAATTCTGAAAATCAAGGGAAATATGAATAAAATTGAAAGCAAGGCAACAATTGATCTAATACATAAAATTAAGAGGTTGTTTAATGAAAAAGAATAGATAAAGCTTTGGCAAATCTGGTTTTTTAAAAAAAAGAAGATAACCAAATTTCCAGTATCAAAAATGAAGAAGTTGGACTCACCACCAATGAGGAGGAAATTGTATATATAATTTGGAGCTACTTTGTCCAACTCTATGCTAATGAATTTGAAAACCTGAGTAAAATGGATGAATATTTACAAAAATAAAAACTGGCCACATTAACAAAAGAGAAAATAAAATACTTAAAAAAGCCTGTTTCAGAAAAAGAAATTAAAGAAACCATCAATAAAATCCCTGAGAAACACTATCCAGTTCCAGATGGATTTGCAAGTGAATTCTACCAAACTGTTAAGGAACAATTAATTCCTATTCTACATATACTATGTAGGCTAATCCTTTACCTGAAAAGCTGTGCCCAAAAACTCCAGGAGAATTGACAGAAATAGAATAGAGGTCTGTACACAATATTTGTAGATCTCATCAAGGCCTTTGTTAATATCAGTTGAGAGGATTTATGGAAAATTTATGGGAAAATTTGGTTACCCATAGAAGATCATCAATATTGTACATTAATTTCATGTTGTAGACTTGCTCAGATTCTGGACAATAAATAATGCTTTCAAGTTTTTTCAGTTACTAAAAGAATGAAGCAGAATTGTGTGTTTGCTCCCAGGCTATCATAATATTCTTTTAAAAAAAATTTCCAATTATATTTTAAAATAATTTTCAATACTCATTTTCTCTTTCCCATCCTTCCCTCTTCCACCCTAATATAGATGCTAATCTGATATAGTTTATACATATATACAATCATATTTCCCATTTCCTTATTAGACACACTGTAAAAGAAGAATAAGAAAAAAACAAAAGAAAAAAGAGGGAAATAGAAAAAAAAATTTAAGAAGGTGAAAATAGAATGCTTTGATCTGCATTCATATTCCATAGTTCTTTCTCTTGATGGCATTTTTTCCATTGCATATCTCTTAGAACCTTCTTTAATCATTATATTTCTGAAAAGAGCTAAGTGGATCATAGCTGATCATCACACAATGTCATTGTTAAAGTGTACATTGATCTGGTTCTGTTCACTTCACTCATCATCAGTTCACATCTTTCCAGATTTTTCTCAAATCTATTTGCTTAATGTTTGTTATACAGCAATAATATTCTGTTATAATCACATACTTGTTCAGCCATTTCCCAGTTGATAGACATCCTCTGAACTTCCAATTCTATACCATAAATTTTCTTGTACATATGGAACCTTTCCCCTTCTATGTGATCTCTTTGGAAAACAGATCTGGTAGTGCTATTGTTACATCAAAGAGTATAAACAGTTTTATTAACCTTTGAGCAGAGTTCCAGACTGCTCTCCAGAATTGCTGGATCACTTTACAACTCCACCAATGGTACATTAATGTCCCAGTTTTCCCTTATCCCTTTCAAAATTTGTTGTTTCCCTCTTCTGTCATATTAGGCAATCTTATAGGAATGCCATAATAATCTAAATAGTTAAGTTCTGAACTAGCATAAGTATCAAATCAGTAGAAAGAAAGAGATGGATAACCTTGTTAAATTAATTTTTTGATCTAATCACACACATTTCTTTTTAAAAATCCACACAAAACAAGTTATTTTGCATAAGGAAAATATTTATTAATATATTTTAAGTTCAAGATATATAAAATTAAACTCTCTCTGTGGTTCTTAAAGATAGAAGTTCCTGTTTTTATCATTTATAAAAAAAATGAGTTTAAGTACTATATACATTTAGGTTATTTTTTAAGTATATGGTATTAGATGCTGATTTAAGTGTGTGTGTGTGTGTGTGTGTGTGTGTGTGTGTGTGTGTGTGTGTGTTTGTATGTGTGTGTGTGTGTGTGTGTGTGTGTGTGTGTATGTGTGTGTGATTTTGTTTTCCATAATTGTTTTTCAACTTTACAAGCTGGAAATTTTGTTAAGTATTTTGTTAAAAAAAATCTTTCCAGAGGTGGGATCAAGATAATGAAGAAAAACAGGCAAAGAAAAGACTTTCCAGAGAGGTAGGTAAATAAAAGACTTCCTAGAGAAAACAGTGAAACAACTTTCCAGAAAAGTCTCTAAAAAGAGTGCAGTCCAACACAGGACTCAGCGACTCAGACCCAGTCCAAGCAAACCAATTACAGTCCTTAGAAATCTTTGAAATCCTTGGAAGGAATCAACAGTGAAAGCAGCAGCTTCTGGAGCAGGCCATAGAAGTTAAACTGATCAGGAGATTATAGGAGTCTCTTTGCTAGCACTGAGGTAGAATTCTGTTGCTTTGCCCATACTCAGGTGCAGGTTACAGTCTGGAGTGTCAATCACAGAGAGAGAAGGAGCACTAACACACCAGTTTGTGAGCACAGAGGGGCAGGAACACCCCTCTCCCCCAGTTTCAAGGCAGAAAAGAGTACTTTTGTCAATCAGAACAGAACAGCAGAACACAAGCCAATTAAGTTATTGTATGGCAGAATTAATTAATGTTCAGTATAAATTCCATAGGATATGCCTTGAGCCATCCTAGGTAATCATTTAAAATGATGAGGTATTCTCTTGATCCTGAGAAACCCACAAAATCATGTAAGTCAAGGGGTTCAAATCCCCAGGTCCATTTCAAGAACACACAGAAAACAGACCAAGCTATCAAGGGCATGCATGTCCGACAAGCTACCAAATATTTGAAAGATGTCATGTTGAACAAACAATGTGTTCCATTCCATTGATACAATGGTGGTGTTGACAGGTGTGCCCAGGCTAAGCAGTAGGGTTGGACATTGGTGTTTGACAAAAAAAGAATGCTCAGTTCTTGATGCATATGCTTAAAAATGCAGAGAGCAATGCTGAATTAAAAGTTTTGGATATGGATTCTCTTGTTATTGAACATATCCAGGTTAACAAGGCTCCTAAAATGAGATGCACACTTAGAGGGCTCATGGTGGAATCAACCCATACATGAGTTCTCCTTGCCATATTGAGATGATACTTACTGAAAAGGAACAAATTGTTCGTAAACCAGAAGAGGAAGTTGCTCAAAAGAAAAAGATATCCCAGAATAAACTGAAGAAAAAAAAAAGCTTATGGCACGAGAGTAAATATGACATTAGAGTGCAAATAAAAGTGAAATGAAAAAAATTAATTACAAAGGATATTTTAATCCAGTACATCATAGGAATGAGTCTTGAAATACAAACTTTGGAATTGAGAAGGTGTTTTCTTTCACGTTTGTTTGGAATAAAATTTAAATCTAAGTGATGTTCAGTGAAGTTCAATTAATCTTTGTTGTCACTAAATAAACATTTCCCCTAAATTTAAAATCACTCAATAAAAGTGTAAGAATTAATTCACATTACTTCAGTACTCAAATAGTATGTAATTTCATTGATTTGGTTGCTACCTCATAATGCAGAAGATAATTCAACTCTGTCTGCCAGTCCTCTGTATCCTAGATGGGCAAACCCTGGCTCATCTTTTCATATAAATTGGATATAGGTTTGAACTAATGAATGAGTGGCTATCTTTTCTGTCTCAATATAGTACAAGTATAACAATATAGAAATCTGGACATCACTTCTTTCTCTTGCTCTCACCAGATTGACAGTATGTCTAATCTCCCTGTCATGGATTGCCCCAGTGACAACCTTTTGTGTTAGTAGTTCTTCAAAGTCCTATTTCAACTGGCTTCCAGTCAGACTGCATCTTTTCGTTGCCCTCTGTGTGATATTTTTTTTTAATCCTTAAAAGAGTGTTCTGTTTTGTAACTTACAACCAATTCAGAAACACAATGGAATATTGGTATTAAAAATGGATTTGTTTCTGGAAGAAGTTTGGGAATCCAAAAAATAGCTTCATGATTGTTTCTTTAAACAAATATGCAATTTTAGCAAGTCAAACTATCATCCTATTTGATCTGGGTCCAATGTATTGTCTAAGATGTACACAGACAGAATATATGCATATATATGTATATTTATCAAACATATATAAGCTGTGTATATTTTGCATAGTCATTTCAGTCATGTCCAACTCTTTGTGACCCCATTTGGGGTGTATGTGGCAAAGATAATAAATCAGTGTGCCATTTTCTTCTCTAATTCATTCTACAGATGAGGAAACTAAAAACTAAAGGAAACAGGGATCACTGACTTTCCCAGAACACACAGGATAAAAGTTTCTAAGACTGGATTTGAACTCAGATGAATTTTATTAACTATGGTATAGACCATTCTGTCCACTGAATCACCTTGCTATACATTGTACCAAGACAACTGTTATTACATGGAAGTCTTCCAAATACTTCTTTTTAAGGGCATCATCATACTAGTTACATAAAGCCTAGAAACACAATTATTTCTCCTAAAATTAATCTATATCCATTCAAAAGAATACAGTTTAATCATTCACACAGGAGAATTTAAGAGTGTGGTGAATTCCAATTTATTTAGATTATAACATGTGGTTAAATTAAATTAACTTTTTCATCAATGTATATGTGTGTGTGTGTGTGTGTGTGTATGTGTGTGTGTGTGTGTGTTGGTGTGCCACAATCTTTACCATTAGAATGTGGCCATTATAAAAGAAAGGAAAATCTAATTCTTTGTCTAGTATCTCGAGAAATTTGTATAATATACTTAATAAATACTTGATTGACTGATATATTTGTATGTGTATATGTGTGTGAATCTTCTCATTCGATCTTTGTCCTGATATTTTTGATCAAGGGATTGTCAAAAAAAAGTTATATTGTTATGATTTTCAAGGAATCTTAAAAAATTTGGATTCTTGGTTAATAAAAGATAACTTATTAGAAATAATCCTTCATTAAGGTATTTGGTTCTACTAAATCATAGTAGTTTCAGTTTTCTTACTTGTAATCAATAAGCAGTAAGTCAAAAGAATCATATGTTTTCTAAATCTTTGGATCAATTCTGTGATGATCTATTATGAAATATGTCTATATTTGGTGGTCTGCTAGGGAGTAACACGTCCTTTTCTTTACTAATACATTCATGCATGTGTAGATGATTACAACGATTTAAGGTAAATGGGAATTAATCATGCAGATAGGAAATTACTGATCAACTTTTTCAGTATGAATAAACAATGTCTGAAATTTTCTACCCTCACTGTTGCGATCTTCTCCTTCAAATACTTCAAATCCTCACTGATACATCACTTTTAAAATATATCTCTTTTGCATATTTAGTCTATTCTGATTTCTTGTAGCATTCTTTTTCTTCAGTCATTTCTATCTTCTTTAGCAGCCCATCCAAGATTGTGAGGTTAGAATATGAATATGAATATGATGATGGCTTCATTATATTTTGCGTTGAAAAATATTTCTCAAAAAGACTTCATAGATATATTTCTTTAGTGAATCTTACATAAAGCTATATTTTACCCCTTAGCAAAACCATCAACTACAATAACTTGTCTCTTTTTTATAGCTCCTTTACATTCTTTGTGTTCAGAATAGACCCTGATTCCCATATTTGACCAGGAATAGTTATAGTGAGCCTTGAGACCTGAAGATTTTTTGAGATTATCTGCAATGTACCAAGAACTGTGATCTTTTGTGTTAGGTGCATTCATCAGAAATTATTCTTGGAATAATCTACTAATTCAACAGAATGCAAAGAAAAAAACAGTCCTTAATTTCTTATAAAATAAGACTTGGGAAGATGACTTCTGATATTTCTTCTAGTTACAAAATTCTTTACCTATTAGTCTAACCTCTGATTAAAAGTCAGGTAGAAATAAATCAAAAATAACAATTTATAAAGTGAAAAATATTGAGTAACAATTGTCCCAGAAATTAATAAATAAGGAGATAAATCTTGTATGGATAAAGATTCTATTGTCACTACTAAGTTACTTTTCTTGTCCTTTTTCTTAGAATTTTCTTTTTGGTCTTTCTGTTTTGTTTTGTTTTCAGTGTTAGAAAATCTTCCATCTTAGTTTTTGTTTTCAGATTTTAAAGCAACACTTTCATATTAAAAGTGTCCAAAGATAAACCTGAGTTCTAGTTCTAATCCCATCTTCCCCTATGTAAGCACAGAAAAGTTCATCTACCTTTTTTGATCTTTTTTCATCTGTTAAGAAGAGCAAGGCTGCTGAATGAGTCTCCTTCAGTTCTTATATTCTGATTGCTTACATTCACCATTTTTATTGACTCTGATTCTGGGAAGCAACTTCTATTTAATTATTATACTTCAAAGCTTATTTGTTTCCTTTTGGGATTCTAAAACAAAATATATAAAAGTATATTAAAGAATGATAATGTTTCAAAATTTATTTTGGAACCTTATCTGTCTGTCAGTTTTCTGATTCTGCCTGAAAGTTTCCTTGACATTCAAAACCTAACTGATTGCCTTATCTTTATTCTTTGAAAGATTAACAATGCTTGAAAATTACATTTAAAAATAGCTGTTTTTTCCCCATTGTTATGAGCTCTTTATTCCCCAGTTAAAAACACATGAGTATTTCTATCCTGACTTCAATCCTTCAACAATTTAGTGATTTCATCAAATAGTATGCTTCTTCCACCAACACAGATACTAATTTCTTGATTACATACTGAGAAGTTATGAAGACTAAAAAGATTCATCAGTTTGAATTCTCTCTGAATTTAATGATACAAGTCTCCACAAAAATGATGTTCTTTGATTAGGCTTGAACTCAAATCCAGTAGCTATGTAGGATCTGTCAACCAATACTTTGCTGCCATAGGCTATAAGAAACTAGAGTCATCTGCACAACATAAAGCATAAAAGTAAGACTTTAGAAGAGTTGATATTTGAGCCACAAATTGAACTAATATTTTTAGAAATTAAAGAAACAGTCAAAATAAAATTATTTAAAAAATATACCACTTTTATCATCATAGAGAGATAAGTATAATTGAGTTAGCTGCAATATCGTATGTAAGGGAACAATTTACCTCTGAACTGCCAAAATATTAGTGAGAGAAATATAACCTCAACACATAGCAAGCATAAGGGAAGTGGATGATCATAAAAGCCTCCATTACCAAAAATTAGTGATTTCCATCTTAAAAATGATGCCAGATTTCTGATTTTCTTGGAAAAAATGAGAAAGATCAAATTAGGGGATTATAACTAGGTTTCTATGCCTCTAAAAAGGAGGGGGGGAAATGAAAAAACAGACATTGGTCTATTTTCTGCTATTGCTGACTCCATTATCCAGCAGATAGCATGAAGCCATTGCTTTTAACAGATTGCCTTAAGTATGTCTTACAGAGTTGGTTTGGTTGCTCTGCCAGCTGCTCAAAAATTAAAACTTGAATTCCTTTATGGCAAAGCACAGAAACTTATTAAGTGAAAGCAGCCTAGATGTTCTCTTCCGAGTATTTTGTCCTTAGAGAGGAAGGTGATTATAACTTATTCTTAAGCATGATTAAGTCTAACTATGCTATTTTAGTTCCTCAGATGTTTGGATAGTTCAGTGTTGCTTTGAAATTTTCATTTCATTCATTCCAATAATTTTTGAAGTAGTCATAAAGCCTGCAGAAGGTTAATTAATCTTCAGATGTTTTATTGCTCTCAGGGCAGAACTTACCTACAAAGAAAGTATCACAGGATTCTAGAGGACAGCATAGGCAATAAAACCAAATCAGGTTCTATCTCAAGTTTCTATTCCAGGTCAAGGACACTGGATAAAGGGAGATTGAACTTGTATATCAAGCATACTTTTGACCAAGAGTCTTTTTTCCAAGTCTGGCCATGATTATAGTCAGTCATAGATTTTCAATGTAGTTAAAACATATGAGTTTACATGAAGTAAGTTTGTTTCATCTCTTTGATAAATTTCTCAGTTATTTCTGATATGAAATTGTGTTTTAATAGTTCATTTCCATTTGGGAATTTCTGTAATTTCAAAACAATTCTGCTTATCTGTATAGCAATCTGTTAATCAAAATTCAATATCCTTTCAGTGGGGGAAAAAAAGTTCAGATACACTGGAAGTAAAAACCCCCAAAATATATATTTTTAGATTTTTTGCAAGGCAATTGGGTTAAGTGGTTTTCCCAAGGTCACGCAGCTTGGTTTTTATTAAGTGTGTGAGGCCGGATTTGAACTCAGGTACTCCTGACTCCAGGGCTGATGCTCTATTCACTGCATCACCTAAACACTCCCATAACCCAAAAATATTTATTTTTTTTTTCATTTAGTTAGAATGGAAGAAGTTATTTTCAGTGCCAAAAATTATCTTTTTATTCCAATCAGTTAATCAAACTCTTGGCACATATCTTATTTGGTTTTCTCATAGAAACAAGCCTTAAAAATTTCTCTTTTTCAGTTCTTCAAACTTCAGAAATTTTATGGCATACTACAGAGGAATACAATATAATCCAGTACCTATTAGAAAACTCAAGACTCTCTGAATGTCTTTCTTTTCTGAGAATAATTAAATTATTTTGTAAAATAGTCCTCTCTCTCTCTCTCTCTCTCTCTCTCTCTCTCTCTCTCTCTCTCTCTCAGTACTTTGTATCATTATTATGATGATGATTATTTTCATATGTGCATACCCAAACACTTCCATGCAAACCTGTTTCATTTTTATTGTAGACTGGAATGATTCTTGAAAAACTTTATACCCTCCTCACTCCAAAAGCCACTGAAATATCTCTATTAATCATTGAAATATGATTTTAAGAGCTTCAGTTCTTGCATTTGTACTTAATGTACATTCTTTAAAAACCATAGGAGTAAAAAGAAAAGAAAAGAGAATGTTGTGGGACATGAGATAATAGCATCCAGTTGACATTGGGGAATTCAAACTAATCTAATTTTATCTGTTCCATATCAACATCTTCTAAATCAGCCTAGTGTCAATGAATATGGTTTCTTTCCTCAAAGATATACAGTCACATTGCTATCAAAAAATCTAAGTTTTGAAAGAAAATTGTTTACCCTAAGTAATTCACGTTGAATTTCAGTAGAAAAAAATTGTAAATAATGAATTCTGATTTTATGTAGAATGAAAGAAAAATGCTACTTGTCAACTTTATATATAACCACACCTAAAATAATATCTTTCCAAAGCTTAGTGTTCCTTTAGTAGATGTGAATCAGGAAGAAATAATTAACCCCAAGATCAACATCCTAAACCCTTATAAAGATAGAAATTTTTACTTTATATTACTTGTGTTATTATTTTGAATAGTAAATAGGTAGTTGTAACACACTCAAATGTTAAAACTTAACTATGATCACAATGATTTAGACCTTTCCTCCAAAAATCCATAATGAAATCCATCCATGCTCACACATCTATTTTGATTCTCACTGATGTCTTCCCAAAAGTTTGTCCCAGGGCATCAGTCTAACACAAGAACCTTGGGATAGTGTCCAGTAAGAAATCTCAACAATCAATAAGAAAGGTCAGAGAAAAGCAGAGTTTATTGATAGTTACCTTGGAGATAAGGATAGACAGAACACTATCTCAGAAAAGGACAGAAGAGAATATAAATTGGTCTCCAGTCCAGAAAGACTTCTTGGAAAAGCTCAAAAGGATTTCAAAAGTCAAATGGATAAATTGGGAAAAGAAATGAAAGAGAAAATTAACATGCTGCAACAGTGACAGAAGAAAACAAATACTTTAAAAATACAATTGGGCAAAAGCAAAATGAAAATTCCTTCAAAAATACACTTGGGCGAATGGAGAAAGACAACAACTCCTTTAAAAATAGAATTGAGCAAATGGAAAAGAATATTCAAAAGCTAACTAAAGAAAATAATTCCTTGATTAATAGGCTGTGGATGCTAATGACTCCATGAGACATCAAAAATCAGTTAATCAAAAATAAAAACAATGAAAAAATAGAAGAAAATGTAAAATACATTGATGATTATGATATTTGTTCTCTCTCCTTGAAAAGGACCATGGCACAAGGTGGAGGATGTTAATTGGAATTGAGTGAGGAGTTGCTGTACTGAGTCACCAGCCTCACTTCCTCCTCTGGAGACACCTGGACTAGGGGAAATGTATATATACACATATACACAATAGATGTAATTATCCCCTCCACACTGTGGGGGATAGGATATAACAACACCTTTGTATCAGAGAAGGCATCTGAATTTTTTTGCCATTATTGGTAGTATCTTATGGCTAATTGTACAATAAATATTTGGTTATGGGCTATATGTAGTTAATATTAAGTAAAAGCCATTGGGTATTATCTGCTGGCTTTCACATTCCTTTTTAAAAATTTTAACTTTTTTCCTTTTTTTTCCACTACAATATTCATTTATTTATTTATTTATTCTGATTTTTGAACAAATGATGTTTTATATATATATATATATATATATATATATATATATATATATTACTAAAATATTCTTGTTTAAGAGTAAACTAATACCCCTGCTCCCCCCCAAAATATAGATCCACATGGGTGCTAAAGTAAAGGAAAGAGAAAAAAAATTAAAATAATAATAATAATAATAATAAATAGGTACAGCCAGGTGGCACAGTAGACTGAGCACCAGACCTGGAACTAAGAGCACCCGACCCCAAATCCAGCCCCAGACACCCAAAAATCACACAGCTATGTGACCCAGGGCAAGCCACCCCAACCCCATTGCCCTGCAAAAAATAAAAATAAAAAAACCCGAAAAAGAACCAAAATAAAATAAAATAATAATTATAGTAGGAGTGGCCAAGTGATGCAGTGGACAGAGCACTGGCCCTGGACCCAGGAGCACCTGGGTTCAAATCAGGCCTCAGACACTTAACAATCACCCAGCTGTGAGACCCTGGGCAAGCCACCCATCCCCATTTGCCCTGGAAAACACCCCCCCAGATAATAATAATAATAATAATAATAATAATGATGAAAATAATAATAATAATGATAATAATAATAATAAATAATGCCAACAAATGTGCTTCAGTCTTTGTTCCAACACCTCCAGCTCTGTCATGGGTGGATCACATTCTTTATGATAAGTCTATGACAAAAGCTACTTCCATATTGTCCCATCCTTGCCATTGCTGATCAAAACTCCCTCTATTCATACCTCCCCACTAGCATATATTATATTTTCTCTCTCCTTTCACTCTGTCCCTGTTCTTAAATGTGCTGTAAGGTAGCTGAGTGGCACAGCAGAAAGATCACCAGCCCTGTGGCCAAAAGGCCCCGAGGCCATATATCACCCCTTACACGCCCAGCATCCACCTGGCCCTAAGGTCCCAGACAGGCCATAGAATCCCAGGCCCTTGCAAGAAGTAAAAAAGAAAATGTATTATATCTGACCACTCTCCCCCACAGTCCATCATCTCCTCCATCACTTAACCCCACCCTTCACCCTCTCCCCCTTCTCTCCTTCTTGCTTGAGATGTCTATACCCCAATGAGTATATATGCTATTTCCTCTCCTAGCCACCTCTGATGAGAGCAAAGGTTCCCTCATTACCCCTTTGCTTTCTCCCTTCCATATCATTACAATAGCTCATTGGAATAAAAAAAAATCTTATTATATGAAATATCTTAGCTGATTCCACCTCTACTATTTCTTTCTCACATTACATTTCCCTTTTAGCCATTGACTCCATTTTTAAACTATATTATATCTTCAAATTCAGCTCTCTCCTGTGCTTCATCTATAAAAGCTCCTTCTCTCTACTCTATTAAATAAGAAGGTCCATATGAGTAATATCAGTATTATTTTTCTATGCAGGAATACATGTAGGTCATCATCATTAAGTCCCTCATATTTTACCCTTCTCCTCCACTCTCTATGCTTCACCTGAGTCCTGTATTTGAAGATCAAACCTTCAGTTCAGTTCTGGCCATTCCAACAGGAACATTTGATATTCCCCTGGTTCATTGAAAGTCCATCTTTTACCCTGGAAGAGGATGTTCAGTTTTGCTGGGTAGCTGATTCTCAGTTGCATTCCAAGCTCTTTTGACTTTCAAAATATTATATTATATTATATTATATTATATTATATTATATTATATTATATTATATTATATTATATTATATTATATTATTTTAATTATATTATATTATATTCTGTGAGCTTTTAATGTAGGTTCTGCTAAGTCCTGTGTGATACTGACTGCAGCTCCATGATATTTAAATTGTGTCCTTCTGGCTGCTTGTAATATTTTCTCTTTGACTTGGGAGTTCTAGAACTTGGTTATAATATTCCTGGGGGTTGATTATTTTGTATCTCTTTCTTGGGAAGAATGGTGGATTCTCTCAATTTCTATTTTACCCTCTGCTTTGAGGATATCAGGGCAATTTTCCTGTAGTAATTCTTTGAAAATGATGTCAAGGCTCTTTTCCGGTTAATGACTTTCAGGTATTCCAATAATTTTTAGATTATCTTTCCAAAATCTGCTTTCCATATTAGTTGTTTTTTTTCAATGAGATGTTTCACATCTTCTTCTAATTTTTCATTTTTTAGATTTTGAAGTAGTGTGTCTTGATTTCTCATAAAATCAGCAGCTTCCCTCTGTTCCATTCTACATCTGAAGAATTTGTTTGCCTTAGAAAGCTTTCTTATCTCTTTTTCCATCTGGCCAGTTTTGCTTTTAAAAGCATTCTTCTCCTCAATAACTTTTTAAACTGTTTAATCCATTTGAACTATGCTGGTTTCTAACATGTTATTTTCTTCAGCATTTTTTTTTTGGATCTCCTTGACTGAGCTGCTGATTTCTTTTTCATGGTTTTCCTGCATCTCTCTCATTTCTTTCCCAATTTTTCTTCTATCTCCCTCACTTGATTTTCAAAGTCTTTTTTAGCTCTGTCATAGCCTGTGCCCAATTTCTGTTTTTCTTGGAGTCTTTAGATGAAAGAGCTTGTACTTCCTCATCTTCAGATTGAGGATTTTGATCCTTCTTGGGATCATAAACAAACTATTTCTCAATAGTGTTCCACTTTTCTCTCTGCTTACTCATTTCTCCAGCCTTTGCCTGGACTTGGGGTGCTTCCTGCAATTTTGACTATTATTGGGACACCCCCCTCACAAGGTTCTCTATGTTTGAGGTTCTGTCCCTCCTCCTGGTATGTGAATGACCACAAGTGCACCTCTCTGCCACGGGGCTGAGGTGGAGGGGCTGCTGTTCTATGGCGGGGGGGGGGGGGGGGCTGGAGCTGTGATCAGGATCTAAATGTGTTCAGAGCCCCAGAGTCTTGTTCCAGGGACAGAGGACAGACCTCTCCACTTCCCCACCTTCTCCACTTCCCCACCTAGTCTCAACACTAACGCCTGGGGGCTACTGCTTACTGGCTCCCCCTGCTTCTGATTCCTGGATTTGGGCTGCCATGTCTACACTGCCTCTTGAGTGCCCTGAGATCTGGGCTTCACACGCTCCCTCTGGCAGCAGTCCCCACTCTGATCGTTCAAGCTTTTCTTGGTGCTCCCCCGGGTGTAGGTCAGGAAACTACCCCCCAACTGCCATGAGCCATGCCTCCAAGCACCCTGGGGCTGACTCTGGGATGCTAAAGTTCCTTCACTCTGGCAGCCACCCCTCTAACCCCAAGGTAGAGCCTTTCTGCTCTTTTCCAGGTTACCATGGACTGGAGAATTGTCTCACTGGATCCCTCTGTGCGTTCTGTCTCTCGAAAATTCAGTTAGAGTCCTTAATTTATAAGTTTGAAAATGGCAAAGAGAGAGAATGTAAGGGAGCATCCTCTCCTTGGCTCCACCCCCCCCCAACTTTTTACTTATTAATAAAATGTGTAAATTTATATTAATAGATAAAATATGTTGATATTATATAATACTATATATGTGTATTTTATGCATTTCTGAGTTTCTAAACTTTTTCTATGGGGTCTGTTGGTCTTCAGGTTTCATCTGTGACTTCTACCAAGATCTGTCTAGTTTCTTATGTCCACAACATATTGAAAACCTGGAGGGGGGAAAGCAGCAATTTGGAAGAGAAAACTACGAACATGCACACATTCATAAGCACATACATATGCACATACATACATTTGATGATGTCTGGTCCTGCATTCTCAAAAAAAGACAATAAGTGGGGTGCTATGTAAATTCACCAGCTTCTCTTTGTTTTCTGGAGTCATCTGAATCCAGGACCAGATATGAATCAAGATGAAGGTAAATGATCCTGAAGGTAAGATAATCAGGGTTAGGTAACTTGCCCAAGGTCACATTACTAGAGAGAGTCAATTTGAATTCAGGTCCTCCTGACTACAGAGCTGGTGCTCTATCTACTCTATCACAAAGCTGCCTGCACACATTTCTTGTCACTCATTTCTACATATAGATAAATGAATCTAAATACATTTGCATACATATATATATTTATCTTCATTCATATATATATACACATGCATGCTTCTAGTGTCTTTTAGTAAAAGATAATGATTGAAACAAAGAGGAGATCAATACCTCCATTTTAGTTGTCAATTTTCTATGAAATAATAAGATAAGAGAGTCCTATAATAAATAGATTTTAAAAATAATTAAATAGTTGAATGCCTTGTACTGGGAAGATTGGTATGGAGTAGGTTGAAAATTTTTTACTAAGATGTCTTTTCTCCCAATAAGAGACTGATTATTTGTTTAGCCAATTTTCATAAAGAAGCTGTCTGGGTAAATTAATAAAATGCTGAAGTATATGTAAGAAGACCTGGATTCAAATCTCCCATAGGATACTTAGGAACTGTATATTAAACTGTTATGAGCTTCAAACTACTCTCTTAACACTTACCTACTTAATCACATGTAGGTCTGTATCTGTAAGTGGAGGGAATCTTTTCCCACCATCCTCCACCTCTCTAAGGAGTCACACACAAAAGCAAAATCACAGAAGTTTTCATAATATTGTGTTGCTAGAAAAATTTTTTCTTTCTATAATCCACACATATTCTAGACACAAAATTATTGGAGGTCTCCAGGGATATATACAGGTAGGAGAATATTCCTTTTAAGAACTTTCATTGATTATGGAGATGTCATAAATCCTCATTGGAAAAAGAGACGCAACAATAGACTAAACAATTGGTTTTCAAACACAGTTATCTCATTAATTTTTGGTAGGGGAAAAAGTTCAGTGTTAGGGGAAAAAGTAAACCCTGAGAAAAATAAAATACTTAGAAATCACTGAAGTAGAACTAGTGTTAGTAGGAAACTTAAAAAACAAGGTTGTCCCACAAACAATAATTGAGAATTTGATCTCTTAAGTCAAGAGATAGAGGCAGAAAATTTATAGAAGTTCAATGCAGAAAGATTACAATAAAGTATGAGAGACTGAAAGACATTGAGGTAAGATAGAAAAGGTCAAAATAGTTGATCAAAGCTCAAAGTGGGGGAAAAAAGGTTTAGTTCAGAAGTCAATCCCATGAAAGCAAGAAGAAAGGAAATTGAAATTCATATTAAATAAATTCATATTAAATATTAAATAAGAGGATGTCTGTGTCATTTCCCCTCCTTGAAAAAACAAACCCTTCAACTATTCTTACAGATGACACTTCAGACATGATATCTTTACACACAAGCTGAAATTGTTTTTCTTGAATAGTAATTAGCTACCCACATGCCATAACCTAGTCCCCTTTGCTGACAAACAAGACCACTAAGATTTATAGGAGGTGACTGGCAAGGTTTGGAGCATAGTTTGTAATCATAGAACAGGCTCTTGCTGGAATCATATCCATAGTCCTGAGCTAGCCAAAGATAGAAAAAAGCTAGATGAAACTATTTTCAGTATTATGCTTCCAGCTGCAGGCTATTATGTTTACTTTGCAAAGCAGGAGAAATTACATATTTCCTATCCTGTTTTTAATGTCCTCACAATTTGCATCTCTAAGCTGAACTGAACCTAATAAATGACATTTTCATTCTTTGTATGGCAGAAATGAAATGAAAGTAGCTTAGCTACATTTAGTATAGGAAAGCCTTGCCATTCATTTCAATTAAAAAGTCATTCATGGAGCATCCACTATATACGAGGAACCATGTTAGAAACTGTAAGGGAACATAAGATAAGCAACACATAGTGTTTTCTTCAGTCTCTTAAATTCAACTTGGAGATTGGTACAGGGATGGATAGATATAGCATATAAATGGATAAATAATTTGAGACAAGATTGATAACTCACAGAAATTAATTGAAAAACAGAGAAAGAAAATTATAGGATTGTAAGAAGTCGGGAGCCAGGATGGTTGCATGAAGCTAATTTGCTTCTGGAGTTTTTCCCAATCAAAGATAAATGAAACCTCTTCACAGACACTAAAACTACAGATCCCACCAAAACAAAAGATAGAGAGAAGATCCAAAGAAGTTTTCAATGCTAGACATAGTGGAGGATCTTTGGTGAAGGTCTGTCTTTGGGGGGAAAGGGGAAGTAAAGCCAAGTGAGTCTGGATTGGGGGAAAACCAGTGAGAGACTTTAAGTCACAGGACAGTCCAGTACCCAACAACCTTGACAACAGCATAGGACCCAGCAGGCAGGTAGCAACAGTAGGGAGGGTCCCAATCCCAAACAAAGTCTGAATCCTGGGAATAACTAGGTACAAGACAGGACTGGATTGGGAACAAAGCACTGCATAGGCAGAACCTGGAAATAAAGGAGGAAATAAAACTCAGCAAAGACAAGGCCTAGACTGCATAAGCAGCAACTTGACCAATGACAAACCAAGGATAAGACCCCAGCTAGGATCTATATTCCTCATACCCAGGAGCAGAGCTAAAAAACCCAAAATGAGAGCTAAAAGAGCTCTCACTAAAGAAAACTACTTTGCTAATAAAGTTGTTATCAATAACAAGTCAGAAGAAGAAATCAATGAAAAATTACTCACAGGGAAAGATTCAAAAGAGTCTATGAATTGGACTCAAATCCAAAAGCTCATAATGCTGAACCCAGAGAGTGAGGAGACCAGAATTTGATAAGCCTGGAGAACTTTATTTCCAGGGGACTCCCTGGGGATGAAGAATACCCAAATCAGACAGTAGCTGAGTGTTCAAGGGTAAGGGTTTTAATAGTGCTTTTTGGGAGGTGGGTACTGAGAGTATGCAGGATACAGAAACAAAGACAGCAGTTAGATATATTGTCATGTCATAAACATATGTAAACATAGGGTTCCATATAGATAGGGGTGGGAAAGGGTCAGGGTCTTTGTGTAATGTTTGACATATTTTCTTTCTGAGATGGAGGGAATCACATATTCACAGACTTCCCACGGGTTTGAGGGAGTCGAATTTACTATCCTATGGTTCCAGCCACATCTGGGGAAGGGGAGGAAGTCCTGGAAGGAAGCAGGAATTTTACAGATACCGCAAGATAATTAGACTAACAATGGTGCTTTGTGAATCTTAGACTAATTCATGGTATATCCATGACCCCCAGGGTCAAGCACTTGGGTCCTGTCAGACTACTTTCAGACCCAAAGGCACCCAGCCAAAGTTACATTTCTGAGGAATCTCTCAGGGCCCAGGAGGGTGTCAAGGACCCCTTTCTTACAGGGATTACACAAATATTGATATTTCAAATTTATGGAATATCTGTGACCCCCAGTGTCAAGCATTTGGTTCCTGTCCAGTTATTTTCAGACCCACAGGTGCCTAGCCAAATTTATATTTCTAAGGAGTTTCTTGAGACCCATAAGGATGTCAGGGACCCCTTTCTATGCAGGAATTTCAAAAACATTGATATTGTACTTCAATAAAAGAGCATAAAAAAATTTTAAAAACTAAAGAAGACAGGAAGAAGAAAAAATGGAAAAAAGAAATGAGAGTCATGCAGGAAAATTATGAAAAATTGAACAATCTACTCCATTTGGAGCAAAAAGAATGAACTGTAAAAGGAAACACAAAAGCTAATTAAAGAAAATAAAATCCTAAAAATTAAAATTTAACAAATAGAAAACAATGTATCTACAAGCCTACAAGATTCCATCAAACAAAATAAAAGACTGAAAATACTGAAAAAAATGTAACGTACCTTTTAGGCAAAATAAAATGAGCTGGAAAATAAAACCAGGAGAGATAATTTATGAATCATTGAATATGAATTATCTAGAAAATCTAGATTAAAAAAAAGAATCTGGAAAACATAATGGAGGAAATTATCAGGGAAATCTATCCAAATCTGTTAGAATAAGAGAACAATATAGCCATTGAAAGAGTACACAGAACCCCTTCAAAAAGAGACTCTAGGATAAAAGTCCAAGCGCTATTATTGTCAAAATCCAGACCTTTCAAATAAAAAAAAAAACAGTATTCTGCAAAAAAGAAAAAAGGACACAATTTCAATGCAAAGGAAACAAAATCAGACTGACACAGGATGTATCAGCCTCAACATTGAAAAACTTGAGGACATAGAATACCATAAATCTGAGGGCAAAGGAACTGGAATTAAAACCAAGAATTTACTACTCTTCAAAATTCAGCATCTCATATCAGGGCAAAATATGGGTGTTCAAGAAAATAGAGGACTTCCAAAATTTCTTGTCTAAAAAACCATAAGTAAACAGAGAATTCAATCACCAAATGCATGACAATGAATGGTGAACTCACCACCAATGAGAAGGAAATTGAAGAGATAATTCAGAGCTACTTTGTCAAACTGTGCTAATGAATTTGATGGCCTGAGTGCAATGGATATTTACAAAAATACATACTGCCTAGATTAACAGAAGAGGAAATTGCATACTTAAAGTGCCCCATTTTAGAAAAAAAAATTGAAGAAGCCATCAATAATCTGCTCAGATTAACAGAAGAGGAAATAAATTACTTAAAATATCAAAGAAATTGAAGAAACTATCAATAAATTCCATAAGAAAAAGTCTCCAGATGCACTTATATTTACAGGTGAATTCTTTCAAACAATTAAGGAACATTTAATTTCTATTCTACAAAATCTATTCTTAAAAAATTAGGAGAGGAAGGAATTCTGCCAAATTCTTTTTATAACATCAATAAGGTGCTGATACCTTACCCTAGAAGAACCAAAACTAAAAAAATTATAGACCAATGTCCCTAATGAACATTGATGTGAAAATCTTAAATAAAAATTTTAGTAATGATATTACAGCAAATTATAAATAGGATAAAACACTGTAATCAGGTAGGATTTATACCAGGTAGGCAGGGAAGTTTCAATATTGAAGAATGTATAAGCAAGTTATGGTACATAAATATTATAGAATACTATTGTTCTATAAGAAGCTATAAATGGTCATATCTAGAGAAGCATGGAAAGAATTACTGGATCTGATGCTGAGCAATGGGAGCAGAACAAACAGAAAAATGTGAGTCGATCAATCCTGATAAATGTATCACTTCTCAGTAGTCAGAGAGCTAAGAAAACCCTAGACCGGCTTTGGTTAATACCACCTTCATTCAGAGGAAGAAAAACAAAACAAAATAAAAGAAACAAAAAAAGCCTTTCAGAATCTGTTGATCACTACATTCACTTTTAAAAGAGATATATATATATATATATATATATATATATATATATGTATATATCTGTATGTATGTATATATATATATATATATATATATATATATATATATACATATATAGTATGCATTTCTTTCCCTTAATCCTAATTCCTCATACCAATAATGACTAATCTGTTAATATACTTAACACAAATTTGTATATATTATGGTAACCTTACTGTTCACTGCTGAGGGGAAGGGGATGGAAGAGAGGGTGGAAGGAAATTTTGTCGCTTAAAAATATGTATGTGGATATGGATGAATGTCAAAAAACTTTCATAAAATATATTTGGAAAAATAAAATAAAAATAAAAATAAAATTATAGATCAAGAAAAGAAATTAATTTTAGTGGGACTGCTTATAACTGGGGGAAGGGGTAGTTAGGAAAAGCTTTTTCTGTAGATAACCCAGGGTAATTTTGAAGGGAGGCAGGAATTCAAAGAGGAGGAGGTGAGGAAATAAGTTATTGATAGCACAGGGAACAAAAGGTAGGATGCCAGTTTTGGAGAATAACCAATAGACCAGTTTGGCTGACATGTAGTGAACTTTCCAGGAAAGTACACACTGATGATGAGGTTGAAATTCAAATTGTCAGAACTACCTCAGTATTTGGGAAACTCTGAAAGAAACTGTGGGAGAGAAGAGGTATTATAGTGGCTATCAAACTAAAGGTCTACAGGACCATTGTGCTGGCCTTGTTGTAAGCCTTTAGCATTAATGTAAAAATGGACACTTAAGTACTCCATAAATGCTTGTTGACTGACTGACTGAGGACACTAACTCTATACTTTCTGATATCTGGAAAACTGACCTATGCTGAAAGTACAGGTGGTGGCAGAGGTAAATTAGTTCAGTGCTCTCATTTACAGATGAGGAGACCCAAAGAGCCTAATTGTTCAAGTTCACTAAGACAGGTGTGGCAGAGTTAAAAAGCAGAAACAAGTCTACTAACTCCAAACATATTGTGCTCAAGGCAAATAGGAAACAGGAGGGATATTCAGGGAAACTAATACCTCTGATGTGAGGTTTGTCTAGATTGTTTCAGGTCTGCACATCCACCTTTCATATCTACATTTCACCCAACTCTCATCTGTGATTCTAAGAAACTAAAGTATGCCCAGTGACCAAATCCCAGTAAAATCATCTTGGAAGATGGACTAAATTAAATTCAGGAAAAAAAGATAGCTCTCACACCCTTTAGTGAATTAGAGGGATGTCTATTTCAAGCATGTAAAGATTTTTCCTCACTTGTTCCTATGGAGCTCCCAAGAACATTTTCAGACATCAAAGATGGCCCATATCTAATGATCTTGATATTTGTTTTAAGACTAGACTTTGATGACTCCAGGAAAAGATAGTGATACTAATGATATTGTGTAACTTTGCCTTATTTGAATTCACTTCATGGGCAAGTCATTTTATCAATGGTCTTCTTTGACAAAGGATAAAGAAGAGAAAGCAGGAAGACTTCAAAAAGGAGGACCATAGATAAGCATTCTTAACCAATAAAATTGACTTAGCTCCTTCTACTCTTCTTTAAAAATTTTTCCAAGGCAGTGGGGCTAAATTACTTTCCTAAAATCACACAGATAGGTAATTATTAAGTGTCTGAGACCAGATTTGAACTTAGATCCTCCTGACTCCAGGACTAGTGCTTTATCCACTGTACCACCAGGCTGCCCCTACACCTTCTACTGTTGATACTTCCTCCTTTAAGAACAAAAATAACATTAAGATAAATAAAATTCCAGTCTTACTCTGCTTTTCAATATAGTAGCTTTGAGAAAACTGGAGAATCTTCTTTCACTTCAAAACAAATCTCATTAATATTAAATAAATTTGAAATGGTTCAATTCAGAAATTAAGTTTTAATTTTATGACTTTTTCAGTAGCTAAATTTTGTATTAAATGAATGAGGAACTGTTTCTACATGTGTATTAACAAGGAAAACTCCCTCTGATTATCTTTCCATATTTTTAAAGACTTTATAACAAATATAAGAAACTGTACCCATTTCTTGTTTTATAGACCAAAGGATAAGTGGTTTGAAAAGTGCTTTCTTAGTAATATATTTATAATTCAGCAACATCCAATCTGTCCTTTCACACTGAGTATGAATTTTCAACTGCAACCTGATATTTGCCAATTAATCATCATCCTGGAATTTAATTTTTAAAAATAATTTGAATTTCTATATTACTTCAGAACTTAATGTAATTCACCTGGGTGAAACTACTTAATAGAGCCTTGTTTATAAATACAATCTAGTAAAATGAAACACTTTCTGTGAAAACATTTTGAAATAATTAAAAATAAAAATAATGACTTTTCAATATAGACTGCCTGTATTTATTTTCCGTTATCCATGTTGTGTGCCCAATTTAATTTTTCAAATTAAGACTGAACAGTTATTGAAATGTTCAGCTGTGATATTAATGTAGAGAATTATGAAGGTAGCAAAAACAAGATCTGTAATCTTTTATTGATGTTAAAATCTGGGAATCTTGGGGCAGCTAGGTGGTGCAGTGGATAGAGCAAGGGCCTTGGAGTCATGAGTATCTGGGTTCAAATCTGGTCTCAGACACTTAATAATTACCTAGCCCTGTGGCATTGGGCAAGCCACTTAACCCCATTGTCTTGAAAAAATCTAAAAAACAAAACAAAACAAAAATATATGGGAATCTTGTTAAGGGTGTGGAAAGTCCTTTGCTTTTGAGATGTAAATTGACTCCTATTGTCTAATTATTGTAAAATTTGCATCATGTTTCCTGGTTTACAACCCCCAGTTTGCAACCCTTTTCCTGATCCAGGTCACTTAAGGGAGGAGGGAGTTCCCCTTTTGCCCTCAGTGCCCAGATAAGGATCAAGGCTATAAAACATTGAGTTGGACTTCCCCTGAGGGCTAGCACTCTTTCTCTGGTCCAGTCAATTCTTTCTCTTACTGTCTTTCCTTATCTCTCTCCCACTGTCTCTGTCTTCAATCTACCAAGTAACAAAACCAAGCCTTTGGTTATTCATTAAGTACTTGTTGACCCTTTCAGAGAAAAATTTCTTTAACCTGTTTACTTTGCTATATTTCAAAATAAAATCCCAAGCAGTTTTAACATCCAAGAGAAAGCATATGAATTCATTCATCTTTCAGTAGCTCCAAAATTTCTATGCTTATCTTGTTACCCCAGACCCCAGCACAACCATCTGATTCTTTTGTGAGGATGAATGGAGCTGACATCAAAATCAGTAGGACTAAGGTCCACCATTCCATTTCTGATGCAAGCTATGTAATCTAGGAAAGGTGCATAACCTAAAAGTATTCCCAGACATTTCTCTGGTTCCATGTTATCAGGACAGCTTTCCATCACTAAATCTTGTCATACTAAGGTAAAATGTTTTTTCCTCTTCAATGTTTTCAGGAAGAGTAATAATTCTTAGATTGTCTCTCCTCCTTCTATTCTCAATGTCAGTGGTTTTGCTGATGAGGTACTTAACATTTTCTTCTCTTTTTGTTTTTGATTTTTTGGTTTTGTTTAACAGATTCTTTTTGTCTCATGAAATCATTAGTTTCCACAGACTCCATTCTTTTTTTTAGAAAAGAATTTTCCTCATTTACCTTTTGCAACTCCTTTTCCAATTGATCAATTCTATTATTTTTTAGGCTTTTTCCCAAGGCAAATAGGGTTAAGTGGCTTTCCCAAGGCCACACAGCTAGATAATTATTAAGTGTCTGAGGTAAGATTTGAACTCAAGTACTCCTGACTCCAGGGCAGGTGCTCTATTCACTGCGCCACTTAGCTGCTCTGATAAATTCTATTTTTGAAAGTTTTCCATTTGACCAATTGAGAATAATTTTCTTTTTGGATTTATCCATTTGTATTTCCAAGAATTTCTTTTCTTGTTGCATGGTGTTAATCTTCTTTTGGGAATCATTTCCCAAATTTTCCAATTGATTGAAGTCCTTCCTTATTTCTTCAAGGAAGTCTTCCTGAGCTGGAAACCAAATCATATTCTCCTCAGAGGTTCTAGGTCTCTCTGAGTTAGGGCTATACCTTCTATGAATTTTTCTATGGACCCCCGCCTTTCCACTGACTTTTCTTCATTTTTCTAAGATCTTTTCTTGGGTGAGAGGCTGGTTCACAGAGGTTTGATAGTGGGATCCCTAGAGACTTTACTCACTAGGTTTAGTAACTACAAGTGGGCCGGCCAGTAAGGGGTGCTTATTGGTTTCTCTGGATTGTCTCTGAACTTGATTTGAGTCCCTATGCTTTGGTCTGGAAGGGGTAGCTAGTGCTGCTAGATACTTTTTTCCTTGAAAAATGTGGACTGTGCCCTGTGGCAAAGTAATTATCCTCCTTTTTCACAGCTGAGGGAGCTCTGCTGCCCACACCTGAGTTTGGGGGGGGGGGGGAGGTGGGTTGATACTGTGTTCTGGAAAGATGGTTAAGTAGAAATTAAGGTATGAAATCTGAGGTCCTCCAGACCAAAGTAACCCAGGGATCAATGTCCAGCCACATTCCCAGCTGGAACTTGCCCTCCAGGCCTGCTGGTAAGTTCCTGGCTATCCATCTCATAGCCAACGCATCCACTCCCCAGTTGATTCTTGGACTGCTGCCCCTACAGTCAATGCCTCCACAGATGATCTTAGACTAGTCTTGCTCTCACCCCTCCTGGCAGGGTCTCTGCTCTCTTTCTCCCCTCACCCATGATCCTGGAAGACAAATCTTGATGTAGATGTTCTTCTTTTAGCTTCTTTTTCTGGTTTTTGTCGATTGGATTTCTGCTAAGGGGTTTGTTTCAGATCATTTATGAGGAAGCATAAGGAGACCTTAGCCCAGTGCCTATCTTCTCTCCATCATCGTGGTCAGAAGACATTCCTTGCTGTTTTTTAAGCAAGACTTTCCATCTCTTGATTTCTGGGATTTTTTCAGCCTATTCCCCATACCTGAAAGTCTGTTCCTTCTCATTTTTACCTCCTGAATTCCCTTAAAATCTCATGTAGGGAAACCTTTTTCAATCTCTCTTAATTCTTGTAACTTCCCTGTTAATTATTTCCAGTATTTCTTACATATAACTCCTTTGTACATAGCTGTTAATATATTGTTTCTATGAACTCCTTGAAAACTTTTTGCCCTTCTTTGTATGATCATCACTTAGCACAGTGCCCTCACTGAAATAAATGTGTAAAAAATATTATTGAATGCTTGACCTTCATAAAGAGATGAAAGGTCTTTAGTACAGAACAAAGCTTCTGTGTGTATACGTGAGTGTGTGTGTGTGTTTATATACTTGTACACATATATGTTTATTTATATATATATGTCCATATCTGTATATATGAGTGTAAATAATATACATATGTAATGTACACACATAATATATAAATCTAGGTATAGATTGATTCTGCAATCACTTCTTGTTTTATTCAACTGCATATTCATTTTTCTTTTCTTTTTTTCCCAATCAGTATCAGAAGGAGAAAATAAAAATTAGCTTCTGCTTGTTACAGTTGTCTAAATATGTAGGTAGGAGTGCTATAGATGTAGAATGTTGCATGCACTTTCAGATGAGGTCATTAAATTGTTAGTTTTGCTTAAATGTTCCCATGGGAACTCTCACATGATGAAGGATAAATATAAATGTTTATGATGTGAAAAGAAAATGCATAAATATGTTTTAAAAGAAGGGAATGTAGGGACCAGAATTATTTTTAGACATTTAAAATTTTTAATTAACAAGGATGGAATTTCTAGGTCTCCAACATACTTAGTTCCCTAGGATTCCAGTACTAGTTTCTTAGAAAACTGAGATCTAAATTTCTTCATTTGATTCTGGAAATATTTCCAAACTCTGACCTTTGCAGCCAATTATGAATGCATTTTCCCTTTTATCTCAAAGGACTAATTTCTGTCTATTCTTCAGTTGTTTTTTTTTTCTGAATAGGACACTACTAAAAACAGAAGTTTATAAGCAGAAGTGTGTTGGCAAATGCTCAAATGGTTCATTGGATAGAAAGTTGTCTGTACAACACTTTAAAATTTAACTTTAATTTTTAATAACTGGACAGTCATGAAAACAATAAATGAAGCCTTTATTTGTAGCTTTTTCTATTATCTGAAGTATAAATTCTCTCCCTAAAGATGGAACAATTGGCTTTTATTAGTCTGTTCAATTTGACTCTAAAATAATTCCTTAACATTTCTTAAATCCACAAGTTCATAGAATTGAGAGGAAGAAGGAGCATTAAAGATTATTTGTTCCAACTCTGCCATCGAAAAAGATGAGGAAATTAAGACCCAGAGGGAAGACTTTACCTTACCCAAACATCCTGGTTTATATATAACTGTAGTAGGATTTGAATTCTGGTTCACTGATTCTAGATTCATTACATCATATCACCATTGAAATAACTCTTCTTTCTGCCCCCAATTCTACCCATTTGCATTTTTAAAAGTTCAGCTCAAAGTCCTCTACTTTCAAAAAAATCTTAAACCAGCTTAACTCCTTATGATCTCAGCATCACCTAAAAGAATAGTTTTTATGTCTCTTATCATTGAACTCAAAAATAATTTACATTTTTAAGTTACTATCATTAATAGATTGGCCCTACCACTAAATATTTATTTCTTTTCACAAAGATACTCTATACTGTTTGAAAGCAAGGAAATTGTCAATATATTGTCAATTGTCAATATAGTGACACAGTGTCACTAAAGTATTTTTTAAATTTATGCTGTTCTTTACTACCCATTTTTCTTATCATTGCATGGATTTATGAGGAAACTTAATAATTACTCACCTTTTTAATGCTTATTAATTTCCTAATTAATGTATATTTTGTAAATAATATTAAATGTAATTTCCCCTTGTCCTTGAGCCAGAATGAAACTGGAGCTCTGATGCTGGCACAATTATAGACTTTAGGTAGTTGAAATTAAGAGGATGCTGACTCCTTCCCATATTGGAAAGGTAGTAATGGGGGGGTGAGGAATAATGTGGGGTTTCACAATTTATTTAACAAAAATAATTAATTTTAATAGGAAATTAGCAAATTCCTCCCCTTAGTAGTTATATCCAGTTTCACTGTTCTTTGAATCATATGTAACTTTCCAATATGTCTTAAATATGTTCAATGTCCTGAGGTCTCCTTTCACAGCACCTTAAGTCCCAAGGTTTTTGGTCTTCCTACCACTCCAAGGGATCCTTTAATTCCTTTCAATGTAGAAAAATGTTATGTTCACTTACCTCAGGAATGTCTTATGTACCAGAATTGTTATTTATATAGCACTGGAAAAAAATGTTGAATCTAACCTTATACTAATAGCAGCAACTGAAAAAGGACACAACAGAGCATCAGAATACACATTAGGTTCTATAACTTACTTTGGCTTGAAACTCATTTTTAGATTAAGAACATTATAAGTAACTGGCATTCTGTATTTGGCTATTACTGTGATCTTTTTAAAAGTTATAATTTGTAAAGCAAGATATTTTCTTCTGAGTGCAGAGTCCTGAATTCAGAAAGAACAATCGAATGTTGTGGAACTGGAGGAGGAGAATCACACCATTTATTGTGTAACCACAGTTCAGAAGTCAAAACATTTTTCCAAGTTTTTGCCATCTGCCTACAGAGTAGAGCATTTATAAGATCATAGAAGAAAACCAGCATCATGTCAAGTTTGAGGTTTACCTAAATCTCAAGACATAAACAAGTCATATATATATATAGCAATATAGTTAAATATATCAATTTATGTAACTGGGACTAAGGTGAATTCATATCCAGTGAAAATATTATTTGCTTTACATAGCCTTAGATGCTAGTACTCTGTATTAATTCTCTTTCATTTGGCCCATTCATGGTTCATATGACCACTGTGCATAAATATCCTAACAAGTAATTATGACTCCAAGTTCCATTTTGGCTACAATCTATTTATTCTAGAGACCCAAAAGACTTAGAATAGGCCAAAATTGTTAAAGATTTACAAGCATAGAGTCAGAAATAAATTATGGATAAATGAGAATTATAAATACAATATTTGGTATCCCTATTATAGTTCTTTGTTGATATAGAGTCATCAGCCCTAAGAGGAGGTGATTAACATATATGATTTAGACCCGGGCTCTCCAAAATGCTTTAGTAAATGAAGCGGAGCGACCACAGAGATCTTTCTAAAATGGCAAATCAAAATATGCTGTCTATTTGTTCAATAAAAACTTTGAAAGTAAGGTTGTCCAGCCCCAATTTAGATAATTTGCTATCCAAAAGATAAAGAAAATACAAATTGAGGTTAAGTCAAAGAGTTTATCAGATAAGCAAATCTAGAGGACTAGACAAGAAGCCACTCAGTGGGAAAAGAATAAAGGAAATATTGTGGGAAAAGTAGCAAAAAATAAAAGTTGCTCCTTTCATAGGTGATACTGTCCATAATCCTACTTTGCTTGACTATGTCTGTAAAGCCAGGAATAGATATCATTGAGAGTGACGTTTTTATAGTGATATGGAAATGCTAAATGCTCAAAAATAAGTCTATCTTTTTTGCCCTAGAGAATTCAAATTAATATTTACTTTAAAGGCAATTTTTGGTCAACCGTCTAGATATGGTTTTTGGGGGGGTTGGATGCCTACTAAAGGGGACATAATAAAGTTCAAATTCTCTAGTACATGAAATTTCTCTCTATTCAGAAAGAAAAATAGTACACAAAAAGTGGAAAGACATGGGTGGTTAGGTGACACAGTGGATAGAGCACCAGCCCTGGAGTCAAGAGTACTGGAGTTCAAATCCAGACTCAGACACTTACCTAGCTGTGTGACCTTGGGCAAGTCACTTAACCCTTGCAAAAACCTAAAAAAGGTGGAAAGATATAGAATGAGTGCAGGAAATGAAAGATATCCATATGACAGAAAGAACAATAGTATCTAATTGTTTTAGAACTGAGTTCTATCAATTCGTATTGCAAGCTGGTTTGTAATTCCATTTCTACATTATCAAAAAGGTATACAGCATCTGACAGAAGAAAAAAATTATTTATTAGAAGAAACTAAAATGATAATGCTCAAAACGTTGAAACTTATGACCAGTATGGTAAATATCTCTTCTTTCCTTCCTTTCTGGTCTATCATTTAATATCTACCCTTCATTGCATTAAAACCTAATCCTTGAAAAATGCAATGAAATTTAGCTGCTCGTTCATTTATTATTATCTTTTTTCTTTTCTTTTTTCAGTCTGACAAATTGTAAACTAATTTACTGGACATTTTTCACCTTTGGAAGTATCAGAAGAAAAGTGAAAATAAGTTGAATATACTATTTAAACTACAACAATCTGTCTATGTCTACAAGCTTCCTGAAAAGTAGTTACAACTCTATCAGTAAAAAAGTTTTTTTTCTTATTAAAAGGGAAGGAGAATTACAAGACTGTAGTCTTACAATCTAAATAAATTGTCTAACAGACATATTTTGATTTTATAAAAAAAAATTCTCGGGGAGTAAGTAGTATTTTAAAAATCTAACACTGAGAATCAAAAATTCAAAGTAATTGATTATAATAATACTAATAATTATAACAAATGGCTAAAATTTTAACTTTCAAAGTATGAATTGGTCAATTGAAATACACTAAAATATTAGGAAGTATTGATCATTTTTGTTGCAATGTATGATTGTATGAATGCCT
Organism: Macrotis lagotis; assembly: GCF_037893015.1. Taxonomy (NCBI): domain Eukaryota; kingdom Metazoa; phylum Chordata; class Mammalia; order Peramelemorphia; family Peramelidae; genus Macrotis; species Macrotis lagotis. The sequence goes on from NC_133663.1 coordinate 213,359,138, forward strand.
AAATATGTGTTTGTGCATTTGTGTACATTTGAGAAGCATTATAGAAATATTTGAAATATTTTTTTTTTGTTGGGGGGAACTGAGGTCATTCAAGTAAGAAATGAAGTTAAACTAGCTAATTGGATACAGCTGTGATTCAGCAACCACTTTAAGTGACTGATTATAGTTTGCTTATTTCTTAAGCACTGCAGCTGTGCTAAGGGGAGAAGGGAGGGAAGTGGGTGTATCTAGCATGAAAATTATGGTAAAATAACTGTGTCTTTAACTGAGACCTACTCAACGTCAATGCTAGTTCTACTTATGTGGTTGCAGAAAGAATTAACTCATCCTGAAATATTAAAGAATTTGAACAAAACTGAAAGATCTAATTCAATAGAACTTCAATATATCATTATTGCACTTGACTTTTTCTTATAAAAGCATGATAAAAAGTTGATCTCATTTAATAACCCATCCAATCTACTCATAGTTTTGTATGATATTCAATTTTTCCCATGAAGTAAATTAAATTTCATTTTCGTTCTTCTTGTAGCTATTTTGCTAATCATACAAAATAATGTGTTCTCTATTCAGTCAAAGAATATGAGTTCAAATTCCAGCCTTGTCAATTACTATCTTTGTAACCTGGAACAAGTTATTTATCTTTATTTGAAAATAAAGGAAATGAACTACATGGCTTCTAATAACATTTTCAGCTCTAAATCTCTGCTCAGGTGATTCCAGGAACTCAATGAAGAAGTAGAGCAGTAAATCATTCCATTCTGGATCTATCCACCACTTGCCTAAGTCAAAGCAGGTGACTCCTCCAGTCTGTCCTCACTCAATGCTGAGGCAATCTTTATTGTAGAATCCTATTACTGAAACTCTTTTGACTTTTCCAACATTTTGATCCCCAAACAATAATTTCATTTCTGAACACTCATTTATCCAGTACCAGGGAAAAAATAAACATAACACAAGCAAAAAAAAATGAGCAGTATCTATTTTAGGCTCTGAGACATGCATGTGGTAAACAGGCTCCCATACCTGGAGGCTATCTTTTCTCTCAAAAACTGTTAAGACAATTGCCCCTGTTTACAATTCTTTTGCTTTCTATTCTGTTTCAGTGGCCAATTAAAAGATTTTCTGTTAGCATGTGACAAACAAGAAATAATCACAAAATAGTCACTGCACATTGCATGGATAAAATTCCTCTAGGAAAATCTTCAGGCCGATTTTAAGCAAAACAAAGGCTTTAATTGCTTTTCTCAAGAAAAGGGCAAACGGACAATCTCACATCAATAGGTGAGAGTTTGACACTCTTTGCAGATAACATGATGGTCTACATAGAGAATCCCAAGAAATCATCCAAAAAACTACTGGAAACAATTAGCAATTTTAGCAAAGTTGCATGTTATAAAATAAACCCTCATAAATCCTCAACTTTTCTATATATGTCTAGAAAGATACAGCAGGAAGAGCTAGAAAGAGAAATCCCATTCAAAGTAACGTCAGACAATATAAAATACTTGGGAGTCTATTTGCCAAGACAGACTCAGAAACTTTTTGAAAACAATTATAAAACACTTCTCACACAAATAAAATCAGATTTAAATACCTGGGCAAACATCAACTGTTCATGCATAGTTCAAGCTAATATAATAAAATTACAATTCTACCAAAACTAAACTACTTGTTTAGTGCCCTACCAAT